>NW_023459239.1:66485-68022 GCF_013731165.1 Rhagoletis pomonella | reverse complement strand
ATATAAGTAAAGTGTTTAAAATTACCTTGGTCTTCATTTTTGCCTTTATCTTTACGCATCTTTGTTTTTATTTTTACCTTTGCCTTTATCCTTTTCTTTATCTATATTCGTAATCACCTTTACTTTAATTCTTGTATTGGTCTGTTTCTATTCTTTAACCTTTTATTAGCAAATTTTTGTTAAATTAATACCATATGCATACACACAATAAGCACTTGTTTCAGCCAACCAACCATTTCCGTTGCATTATTTTCGTTGCATCACTTCCGTTGCACCATTTCCATGTGCAATTTCCGCTGAATTTGCCAATTTACTCCCAACCAACCAACCGCCGCTAAAGAAGTTTCACTTCAAAAGGTGCCATGTAAACGGGCTTTATCGAAAGATCTGCAAGAAAGAACGTCTTATTTTTTTGAAAAGTGTTGCCGCCTAATAAATTTTTATTTTTGGGAAGAGCATCAGATTTACACCGTTCTGTCGCGTTTCCAAATGAGATGTCAGATGAAAAATATGTAAGTCAATAAGTTTGAAGCCCACTTTGTAACATTTTAATTAACTAAAATATTTCAATCAATAAATTAGAAACTTTATGACAACCATCGACAAATCCGCATACAATTACACAAAAGCCCTCTTAACCAGCAATATCGAATGTCCTTAATACATTACTTACCATTCATAGTTATAAATTTGTTGAATAAGTGGTAACTCTATTAAAAACGCCAACATATTACCTTAGTCTCAAACCCCTTTCGCTTGATGCCCATATTGTGACATTTTACTGACTATCATATTTAAACAATGCATTTTTAATTAGGCGGCAACCCTTTAAAAAACTAAAACAGGTCTGTAAGTCAATATTTTTCATCTGACATCTCATTTGGAAACACGACAAAACGGTGTAAATCTGATGCTCTTCCCAAAAATAAAAATTTATTAGGCGGCAGCACTTTTCAAAAAAATAAGACGTTCTTTCTTGCAGATCTTTAGAAAATGCCCGTTTACATGGCACCTTTAGCGGCGGTTGGTTGGGAGTAAATTGAAAATTCAGCGGAAATTGCACACGGAAGTGATGCAACGGAAATAATGCAACGGAAATGATGCAACGGAAATGGTTGGTTGGCTGAAACAAGTGCTTATTGTGTGTATGCATATGGTATTAATTTAACAAAATTTGCTAATAAAAGGTTAAAGAATAGAAAAAGATCAATCCAAGAATGAAAGTAAAGGTGACTACGAACATAGATAAAGAAAAGGATAAAGGCAAAGGTAAAAATAAAAACAAAGATGCGTAAAGATAAAGGCAAAATTGAAGACCAAGGTAATTTTAAACACTTTACTTATATGTAAAAGAGCAAAGGTTAAGGGGAATATGTAGATGAAGAATATGATAAACATAAAAGTAAAGACAAAGAGGAAGATGAGGGTACCGATATAAGTAAAGATGAAGGATAGGGGAAGAAAGATTAATAAAATAATAGTTAAAAAACTAAAAACATGCTTTTATTACAACAAGAACTAAAAAGTATAAAATAAT
>NW_023459239.1:52426-66385 GCF_013731165.1 Rhagoletis pomonella | reverse complement strand
GATGAAGAAAATGATAAACATAAAAGTAAAGACAAAGAGGAGAATGAGGGTACCGATAAAAGTAAAGATGAAGATAGGGGAAGAAAGATTAAAATAAAGGTAATTAAAGAGGAAAGGATGTGTCGAGAGACACAGAGACTCAATACTGATTTTGTTGTCGATATTTATCGATTTTGTTACCGATATTTATCGATTTTGCTATCGATATTTATTTATTTTGTTATCGATATTTTTATAGATTTTGTTATCGATTTTTATCGATTTTGTTATCGATTATGCTATCGATATATATCGATTTTGTTATCGATTCTGTTATGGATACTTTTATCGATAATTTTAACGATTTAGTTATCGATATTTTTGTAGAATTATTTATCGATATTTACCGATTTCTTGTCGATATTTTTATCCATATTTATAGATTTTGTTATCGATATTTATCGATTTTGTTATCGATATTTATCGATTTTGTAATCGATAATTATCGATTTTGTAATCGATATTTATCGAATTTTTATGGATATTTTTATCGATTTTGTTATGGATGTTTTTATCGATATTTTTATCGATTTTGTTATGGTTATTTTTATCGATATTAGAACGAACAGGGGTAGAGGTAGGGATCTAGATAGAAAAAAGAGAAAAAATAGAACCTTAAACAAAAGCAGATGTATGTATGTACATATATATGTGTGTATGTATGTATATTGGTTATGAGACAAAATAGATATGTATGAAATGTAAGTTTCACTTCTCCAGTGTGGCCCAGGCGCACTTACTTTTTTTTTAAATTACGCGAACGGTGTAAGTCTTATGACTTTAGAAGCAGGGGGCAACCCTGTTAAAAAAATTGAAACCTTCTTGCACATCTACAGGCCCAGCCCTTCTATTTGTCACCAATTCTGTTTAAATACAACTAACGGTGTATGTCTTCTATTTTAGAAGCAGGTGGCAGCCCTATTCAAAAAACTGAGACCTTCTTGCACATCTACAGGCCTAGCCCTTTCATCTGGCGCCTCTTCTGTTTTAATACAACGAACGGTGCAGATTTTATAATTTAAAAAAGTGTGGCAACCCTATCCAAACAAGTCATGCCTTGTGGTACGTACATCTAGAGGCTAAGCCCTTTAAATTCCATGTAGGAGCTTCAAAACTATCACATTCAAATATACACAGCTCTGGAATACTTGATTTTTAACTTTGATTTTATTTTTGCCTGAAAAAATAAAAGTCAACAATTACCGATTATTTTCTGCACAAAAAAATAAAAGGCAAATTTTAACTTTCATTTTTGCCTTAAAAAAATAAAAAGCAGAAATAATAAATATTATTTGCTCAAAATTATAAAAGTAAAAAAATAACTTAAATTTTTTGACTTTTATTATAAAATGCATAACCGGTACGGTCTCTGATTTCTCCTGTGATAGAGTGGAAAATAAGAAAGTAGTAAGGTATGTGGAAATAGAAGTAGCCCTGTGATTTAGTCTGTAGATGTGAACAATTACGCCCAGTGAAAAAGAACTGGCATAAAAAGGCCCGGCTGGAAGTCGTGGGTCGAGGCCACACGTTGGATGTAACAAATACAAGCAACATACTGCCTTGTTAATTTCTTTACGCACACTCTCCATGTTGCAGGCACCATCGGCGGGTCCGAGTCTGTAGCGGCAGCGGTTGCCCAAGCGGAAGTGTTGCAGATACTTGAATGCAGATATACTCAGCGGCCATGATGTTGCTGAGACATTAGGTGCATTTTTTGTAAGCGAGCGACAAAAGAACGCTCAACTCGGGTAAAATTTCCTTTTTGCTACTTAAGCAACCTTTCTGGTAGCTGGCAAGAAACATGTGATTAGATCATCGGGTTTTAAACAAAAAGAAAACAATAGAAATTAGTAATTATCCGAGGTATTTACATCTTATATATACTCATTTAAAATATAAATCATGTATATACGAAAACAAAAATTTACCTCTCCACTTTCCTAATAACAATCACATAGAGCAGTTTTTTCACTTAACAACACTACTCTTCAGGTCGCGTATGTTTTACCCGACCTGGCTGAACTCGGATAAATAGCCGAGTTTGTGTTGTTGCTTTGCGTGTATTTTGTCATTTAAGCGAGTGTTCTTTTGTAGCTCGGTTGCAAAAGAATGGACCTATTGGCAACATTGTAGCGGAAGCAGTGGGACTCAAGTAGTGGACTTTCGAGGTGGGCCTATGATATCATTTAGCGCAGTGTGAGTGTGTGCGTGTGAATATGTGTCCTCACGAAGTGGGGCCCGCTGAGCTAGTATGAGTGGCATGAGTGGCTTATTTGGTTTGATCGCCGTATAAAAGGAGGTAACCGTAACCAACGAGCCATCACAGTGCGAAAAGTTGGTGAAAGTGCGCGAATAAGACGTTCGAAGTTTCTAAATACCTAATATTAAATAAACCTAAAGGAAGGCGACCATTTTTGATTGACCGCTAATGGTGCTAATTTTTTATTGATACCCTTCTGGAAGTGCTACACAGGAATAGGAGGTTAGTTAAGTGGTTTCTAAGAAATATTCAACTAAATGCATGTACATATGTACATATATACCCTGGTAGGCCTGGAGGCCTGTTGGGATAGACGTTCGTATCCCAATCGGGGTAAGCTATTTGAGCTCACCTAAGAGCGATCATCCTTGACCGCCTTGGTTGCGAAACGGCATCGATGAGATATGCGAGTATGCATATGTGCAGGAAGACTTGCACATATGTACATACATACGTACGTATACACATCTATGCGAATGCTCACAAAATATTTTTAAAATATCGCCTAACTCCATCCAGTTTGGCCATTAGAAGGATCACATCCACACGGATAAGCTACCTACATCAGAATCACGTCCGTCCGACAGTAGCGACCACCATCTCAGCACCACTAATACTAAACGCACCAACACACGTAAAAACAAAAGGAAATTGAAGGCACTGAGTTTTGTTTCGAATATACAATTGTATACATATGTATGTTGGGCTGTGTCGGACAGCTGATCCATCATACATCCCAAAATAGTAGGTTGATGACCATATTACCACGCTGGAAAGTATAGCTGAATATACCCGCGAGTACCGTCAGCAATAGAGGAGAGTGCTGGATGACGAATGAGCTCCAAAAGACCCCACCAACTACGTGGAAGCATCGGGACAACAATAAACAGCACGAACGTGAGCGGCTGTCACAAAATTACACGCAGCGGCATGATAAACCTTCTCTTTGTTTTGTAGTCCATTCGCCTAAATATTTAGTACCTTTTTCTTAGTTGTTGTACATAAAATTTTCTGAATTCCTTTGTTTTAGTAGCTACATAGGCATATATATAATTTTTTTTAGGATTAGGTATTGAATTTCCTAGGCACTTCATTTTATTTATATATGTTTTTTAGTACTTACTCACATCCACACCGCTAGTTTCCAGGTTATTATTCCTTCTACCTTTTGAATTTTATTTTAAGCTACATTACGTAATATCCATTTTTTATTCACCGCATGAATCTAAGTGTGATTTTTTATATATATATTTTTTGATATTATACTTTCTTTTGATATTACAAAGCTGGCACCTTGGTTAGTTTTTTATGCCAACACTTTTAAACACACATACAAAGCCCACATAGAAGTTTTGTTTTGTATGTAGGCATTTCGTTTTGTGTAATCCCTGTTTTTCCTTGAAGGATGAAGTTTCACTAATACCTACATTGTTGCACGCACTTTCTATATATATATTTTTTTTCTTGCTTTTAGTTCGCGTTAATTGATATAGTTTAGCACTACACGTGTTGCTTCTGACTAAATAATTTGGTAAAACAAAGGCGTCCCGCTCGTTGCCCGCGTTCGTATGCGAGTGATAGACAGGAAAGTGAGTAGAGCGATAGCACCTCTACTGTCGGAATGTGTACATATGTATATATATGGTAATGCACTTTCCTTGTATGTTAGGGTATCTCTCCTCCTACAGGCTCCAAACAACGTGCTGGTACCATCATCGTTGGAGGTGACAGGAGAGTGAGAAATATTCTTTAACGATAGCTATACATCTACATACATATGTCCGCACATATAGTTATTTGTACATACATAAGTATGTTCACTTACATAAGTACATAGATAGGTCAGGCCTCACAGTGAATGAGAATTATAAGGAAATTGCTGAAATTAAGTATGTATTAACCGGTTTGATTAAATTTCTTCTGGCAGTTTTTCTTTGAGAGGATTTATTTAAGACTTCTGCAGCATTAAATTATTCTTTGTTTTTGTTATTTTTTTCGCCTTTGAATTATTTATGAATACTTGCATGTACGAGGTTATGAACATTAGGGTGAGCATCTTAGCATTTTGTTGAAATAGAAATATATTGAATTTGTGTGGAATTAGAAACCTTACTAAGTTTTTGCATATACATATTCCTATATACAGTATACGTACTTATCGCGTTTTTTTTATATTTTTTTATTAACGATTTTTGCTGATAAATTTAAGTTTGTTTTTGGGGTATGGAAATATAGTTTTATGATTGAATACTTTGTTGAGTTTTTGTTATAGGTTTTTTATATAAATTAAGATAGATTTTTTTCTCTAGAGAGGTGTTAAAAATAAGACTAAAATTGTTAAATAAAATTTATAATGTGAATTGTGGAAAAGAAAATATGAGGTGTTGATAGTAATTTTTGGTGTAAGTGTTGCGCTGATGCGCAAGAGGGGACGTGTGAGTGACAAATGGCGAAAGGACCGTTTGACTTGACGTTGCGGAGTGACAAGGAGATGGACTTTGTTCAGTATAAGGGACGTTGTAAGATTTGAGGAGTCCACACAGAGTCCATGGCTTCCGTACAATGTACGTAGAAGAGGGTGGGTAGACTCCATTGACCAGACAGGCTTTTTCATCTTACTCTCCTTCCTCTTGTCTGTAAATTCCGACATCAGGTTTTTTTTTTCTGCGAACGCAAACAAAACGGCATGAATTCGTTGTCAGTGTGGCTTAGTGGAACGGATGCGAGGAGACCTACCCCAGCCGATGAGCGAAGCCAGGAACCACAGGCATGCCGACTTGCCACTCCGCTCTGCTACCAATTTTGCCAAACTGCTACACAACGGCTACAGCATTGAAAAGCATCAGTTTCAAGCTGTTGTTGAAATTCCTCTTGAATATGTCCATCACCAGGTTCTCCGACATCGGCTTCCTTAGTCTAGCGTTCAAGGCTTATATATCTGCATGAAACATATCATACGATTCATTAGCCTTCTGACAACGCATTGAGATCTCCATCATGATAATGAGCTCGCCCTGACAAAAATAGGTGGAAGCTTGCCATCAATTGCTCATCTGTACATTGGGTGCGCTCACACAACGTGTTTAGCTCAAAGAGAAAATCTGAAACGCTACCGGTGCCGTCATAGGATACCTTCCAATCCTGTGGCTTAATGGCAATATTGGTGTTAAAATTTGGTCGGTTATTCAAGGTGGCTTGTGTCGGATTGCATCCGATAAAGGCAAAGTCCCAAGGATCATTTGGTGCGGTTTGAGATGCAGTTACCACTAGACTTAATGCGTTCATATTTTCTCACATTGTTCTCATTTCGGCTCTCATTTCTTCTTGCGAAGTAGATAAGAGCTGATGAAGGCTTGGCTCCCCCAGAGCTCAATCCAAATTTGAAAATCCGAGAAAGTTTTTAAGTAAGGCTTGCTTTGTTAGCTTAAGCCAAAACAACGTCCGAGAAAAAAATTTGTCTGGTAAAATCCAAAAAAAAATCACGAGGTTTAGCCGAGTGGCGCGATACTGCCGTGCGTGATCGCGATAATTAAAAAAAAAGATAAATCGAAAATATCAAAATGTATTCAATCCGCGTATTGAATGTAAATATACGCGCGAAAAAGCAAAAAATATCAATCAATATATAGTTAGTAAATAAGCATGTGAAATTGGTTAATTACATATACGTGGTCATATACGTGTATTTATAAGTTTGGTTGGGTTTAAGTTTTATATAAGTGGGGAATATGTAGTTTTTTCAAAAGTCAAAAGTCCCTTGACATTAGGAAGGCACAAGTCTACGTGAAAAATTAAAGTACAACACAAAAAATAAAAGATTTGAGAGATCTACAACGGTGTCGTAAGTGTCATATTGTTGTATGTCGTAAACTTTAAAAGCTTAAATAAATGTTTAGAGAACTTGAAACCACAACCAACAATTTTTTAACACTGCGACAATGCATAATATGACTTTGATGGTAATTTGCAAACCCCCTTAATATATATTTAGGCGTTTAAATTTTACGGCATACAACAATGAGACACTTACGACACCGTCGTGAGTACCACAAATGTTTGCATAATTTGGCCCAGCCCACCCAATCGCAATGAAAAGCTGGCATAGTGAAATGCCCCTCCAGACTTGAAGGGTTAACTGAGCTTCGCTTCATTGACTTGCTGATCTGTCTTTCGGTATCAGTATACCCCACCGCAATGCATCAAGGGGCAGTCATCACTTGCCACCCTGAGACATGTGGGGTGACTGAGACCCCGATATTCAGTTCTGCTTTGGAGTCCCAGCCAACTCCATCGCGATACGTAGGCGCTCAGGAACGCCAGCGCATACCGCATTTTTTGTATATAAGTATATAATTTTTTTCCCAAAAGACTAAGTTTAATCAACCAAACAAAGAAAAAAATATTCGGCAAACAAAATAAACTAAACAAAATCTATGTAAACTAAACCCCACTTAGCGGACAAATTTCTCCCCCAATTCCCATGCCGACATATCGGACCACTGAACAAAGGTGGAGAAAAAAAGTCAAACTACAAAAAAACTAAGTGCGTTTAGCGCTGCCTCACCGGGTGAATACAAAACTCCGGAGGATGAGACGTGAAGTCTCGGAGAGCCTTCCGTTGCTGACCAAGAGGACCGATCTGAACCCGCACACTCAACTCCACTCATCCCGCAACAAAAAAGGTGGAAAAAGAACGTTGAATACATTTAAATTAAACTAAAAATCAAAGAACACAAAAATCTAACCAACAACGAGAAATAAAAAAAAAGACCTACGGCCGAATATAAGGGCGCCACGGGTGGAGTTGTGACGCCCGGTGCTATCCCACACTCGCCATGGCTACCGTTGCAGCCTAATGTCTTCTTCTTCTTCTTTTTTGGCACTGTAACCGCCTAAGCGATTTTGGCCGAGTTCAGCAAAGTACGCCAGTCGTTTCTCCTCTGTGCCAACTGACGCCAAGTGAAGCCACCTGATCTTCCATCGCAGTGGGGGCCTCCCTCTTCCTCTGCTACCACCAGCGGGTTCCGTGTTGAAAAGTTTCAGAGCTGGAGCGTCGGTGTCCATTCGAACGACATGACCAAGCCAGCGGAGCCGCTGTATTTTAATTCGCTGCACAATGTCCATGTCGTTGTAAAGCTCATACAGCTCATCGCTCCATCGTCTGCGGTACTCGCCGTCGCCAACGCGTAAAGGCCCGTAAATCTTCCGCAAAATCTTTCTCTCAAACACTCCAAGAGCCGCCTCATCGGATGTTGTCATTGTCCATGCTTCTGCGCCATATACCAGCACGGGCATGATGAGTGACTTATAGAGCGCGGTTTTCGTACGTCGAGAGAGGACTTTACTCCTGAATTGCCTACTCAGTCCAAAGAAGCACTTGTTGGCAAGAGTGATTCTACGTTGGATTTCAATGCTGACATTATTATCGGTGTTAATGCTGGTTCCCAAGAAAACGAAATTCTCTACTTTCTCGAAATTGTAACTGTCAACAGTGACGTGGGTGCCAAGGCGCGAATGTGCTGACTGTTTGTTTGATGACAGGAGATACTTCGTCTTGTCCTCGTTTACCACCAGACCCATGCGCTTTGCTTCCCTATCCAACTTGGAAAAGGCAGAACAGACTTCGCGGTTTTTGTTACCGATGATGTCGATGTCATCGGCATAAGCCAGCAATTACACGCTCTTGTAGTAAATTGTTCCTGAGCGGTTCAGTTCTGCAGCTCTTATTATCTTCTCCAACATCAGATTAAAGAAGTCACATGACAGGGAGTCGCCCTGCCCGAAACCGCGTTTTGTGGCGAACGGCTCGGAGAGGTCTTTTCCAATTCTGACGGAGGTGGTGGTATTGCTCAACGTCATTTTACACATCCGTATGAGTTTTGTGGGGATGCCAAATTCAGACATAGCGGCGTATAGGCAACTCCTTTTAGTGCTTTCAAAAGCGGCTTTAAAGTCGACAAATAGGTGGTGAGTGTAGATCCTTTTCTCGCGGGTCTTTTCCAAGATTTGGCGTATTGTGAATACCTGGTCTATGGTGGATTTGCCAGGTCTAAAGCCACACTGATAAGGCCCAATCAGTTCATTGACGGTGGGCTTCAGTCTTTCACACAATACGCTCGATAAGACCTTGGAACCTATGCTTAGAAGGCTGATCCCGCGGTAGTTGGCGCGAATGGCGGGGTCACCTTTCTTGTGGATTGGGCAGAGCACACTTAAATTCCAGTCATCGGGCATGCGTTCATCTGACCATATTCCGCACAAGAGTTGATGCATGCACCTTATCAACTCCTCGCCGCCGTACTTGAATAGCTCAGCTGGCAGGCTGTCAGCTCCAGCGGCTTTGTTGTTTTTCAGTCGCGTTATTGCTATACGTACCTCGTCATAGTCAGGCGGTGGAACGTCGACTCCATCATCATCGACTGCGGGCTCGGGTTCTTCTTCTCCACAACTTTCCGTGCTGCTACCATTTAGTAGGGCGGAAAAGTGTTCCCTCCATAATTTAAGTACGCTCTGGATATCAGTTACTAGGTCGCCATTATTGTTCTTACAGGAGTGCGCCCCGGTCTTTAAACCTTCCGTAAGTCGCCTAAATCTCTGGTAAAATTTTCGGGCATTCCTCCTGTCGGCCAGCATTTCAAGCTCTTCGCACTCACGTATTTCTGCCTCTCTCTTCTTGTTGCGGTAAATACGTCTCGCTTCCCTCTTCAGATCCCTATAGCGGTCCCACAAGGCGCGCGTTGCGCCCGATCGTAGCTTGGCCCTGTAGGCGGCATCTTTTTTCTCTGCAGCTTCCTGACACTCCTCATCGTACCAGTTGTTCTTTCGGGCTCGCTGAAATCCGACTACTTCTTCGGCGGCGGTACTTAATGAGCGGGAAATGTGGTTCCACTGCTCGCATATGTCGGTTTGTTGAAGAGTGCTCTCTGAGAGCAGGTGTGAGAGTCGAGTACCGAAAGCGCTTGCTGTCTGTTGTGATTGCAGCTTTTCGACGTTAAGCTTTCCTTGCATATTTGGGCGCACATTTTTTGCTGCACAGAGGCGGGTGCGTATTTTGGCTGCAAGAAGATAGTGGTCCGAGTCGATGTTTGGGCCTCGGAGTGTGCGTACGTCTAAAACACTGGAAGCGTGCCTTCGGTCTATCACAACATGAACTATTAGGTTTCACGTTTTTCGATCCGGAGACAGCCACGTAGCTTGATGGATGTTCTTATGCTTGAACCTAGTACTGCATACTACCATGTTTCGGGCCCCGGCGAAGTCGATCAGCCGCAATCCGTTGTCGGACGTTTCGTCGTGGAGGCTGAATTTTCCGACGGTGGTTCCAAAGATCCCTTCCTTGCTCACCCTGGCATTGAAGTCGCCAAGCACGATTTTGATATCATGACGGGGGCAGCGCTCATAGAAGAGATCCTTGGATGCCTCATCCTTCTCTTCCGTCGGGGCATGGGCGCAGATGAGCGAGATGTTGAAGAATCTCGCTTTGATGCGGTTTGTGGCTAGACGCTCGTCCACCGGGGTGAACGACAGTACTCGGCGGTGGAGTCTCTCTCCCACCACAAATCCAACTCCGAATTTGCGCTCCTTTATATGGCAGCTGTAGTAGACGTCGCAAGGCCCCAGAAATTGTTTGCCTTGCCCCGTCCAACGCATTTCTTGGATGGCGGTGATGTCAGCTTTTGTCCTTACGAGGACATCAACCAGCCGGGAAGAGGCACCTTCCCCATTAAGGGTTCGGCCATTCCGGGTGCATGCCCTCAAATCGTAGTCCTTTAAACGTTTGCCGTGGTCGTCATCATAAGGGGGGTCTCATCCGAGGCTTTGCCTTGCTTCTTCACTGGAAGTGGTTTTTACGTGGCGGGTCCCAAGCCCAGCGCACAACCCATTGCTGGGACGGGGGTGGTTTCTCGGCCAAATACACGTTTATATAGCGAGCCGCTTGCTCCAAGCAGACACCCGCTTGCAGCCGCACCTACTGGTGAACAGACGCTGCAGACTTCAGTGAGCCCTTAAACCGAATAAGTCAGAGTGGCCCCACCGAAGCTCCCTCTCTTTCTGCCGTGACCCAAGGCTCCACTCGGATTGGTTACCGCATCTCGCACATGGGTTGCTCACGTTGCCCAGAGTGCGCGAACGAGGACGCAAGAGTCGGGATTGAGTATAGCCATGCAACTGTAACTGCATACCCAGCGCAATGACTATACCCCATTGCACTCCATGTCTAATGTGGGTATCCCCATAATATACAGCGTGGCGACGAATAACTGTTACCCAGCCGCAAGAAAAAGGGTCACCCTATATGCTCACGACAAGGGCTACAAATTGGTTAAAGTATAAAAAATATATCAGTGCGCATATAGACCTCGATCCAAATTTAGATACGCCGACCGATATTGAAAACTCCATAGCCGCTCTTGAATCTGCAGCCGCTAGCATTTCCACACCCCAGAAAGGTTATGTGCAAAATAAAAAATATAATTTAACCAATAGGAAAATTGAAATGCTTGTCTTGGAAAAAGGACGCCTACGACGGATATGGCAGACTCATAGATCACCAGCATCAAAACAACTGCTCAAGGCGGCCACACATGCACTGACGAGAGCCCTCAAGAACGAGGAACAGCACGCACAGTACCGGTACGTCCAAAAGCTCTCACCGACTAGCACAAAGCACTCGTTATGGAAAGCACACCACAAGCTAAATGCGCCAATAGAGACTGAAATGCCAGTACGGGACCACAATGGCAAATGGGCAAGTGACGCAGAAAAAGCAAACACCTTTGCTTCTCATCTAAAAAATGTTTTTAGGCCAAACCCCGCAACTAATAATTTTCAACTTCCACCCGTACCCAATGTGTCAAAATTTGAGCCGCTGAAATTTGTACCTGAAGAAATTTCAAAAGTAATTAAGGATCAACTGCAACCAAATAAGGCCCCAGGGCACGACTTAATAACCCCAAAAATGATTATTGAGCTACCAAATTGTGCTGTACTTTGCATCTGTATGCTATTTAACGCAATCACTAAACATTGTCATTTCCCTCACCAATGGAAAAAGTCGACTATTGTGATGATACCAAAGCCCGGAAAGGACAAAACGCAGCCATCTTCAAATAGGCCCATCAGCCTGCTACCGTGTATGTCGAAATTATTCGAAAAACTTATTATGCTGCGCATCTCCCCACATCTGCAAGCCCGCAATATAATACCACTTCACCAATATGGCTTCAGGGAAAAACATGGAACAATCGATCAGGTAAATCGCATAACAACCGAAATCCGAACAGCGTTTGAAAAGAGGGAATATTGCGCTGCAATATTTCTTGACGTCGCCCAGGAATTTGACCGCGTCTGGCTAAATGGTCTTATGTATAAAATACAAATGCTACTCCCACAAAGCACACGCAAACTGCTTAAGTCATACCTTTATAATCGAAAGTTTGCAGTTCGATGTAATACCACCATTTCTGAAGCCCATGCAATCGAAGCTGGAGTGCCACAAGGCAGTGTCCTTGGCCCGATGTTGTATGTATAATACACCGCGGATATTCCTACAAACGACCGCTTGATAATGTCCACTTTTGCCGATGACACTGCCATAATCAGTCGCTCCAAGTGTCCTCTACAAGCAACTGTGCTCCTAGGCAATCATATGGAAGCTGTTGCCAATTGGCTCGCAAACTGGGGAATAAAGGTTAACGAGCAAAAATGTAAGCAAGTTACATTTACACTGAATAAGAGTAACTGTCCGCCCTTGACTTTAAACAACGTACAAATACCACAAAGCAATCATGCCACTTACCTAGGGGTCCACCTGGACAGGCGACTTACTTGGCGAAACCACATAGTGGCTAAAAGGACTCATCTCAAGCTGAAGGCTAATTCTCTCCACTGGCTTATTAACTCTCGCTCACCCCTGAGTCTGGAGTATAAAGTGCTTATTTACAATACAGTTTTAAAACCGATAGGGACCTATGGATGTGAGTTATGGGGAAACGCGAGCAGCAGCAACATCGAAATCCTTCGTCGTGCGCAATCTAAAATCCTTCGAACAATCACCGGAGCACCTTGGTATATGCGAAATGAGAACATTCACCGCGACTTGAGAATACCAGAAGTACGAACCGAAATAGAACAACGGAAGACGAAATATGTATCGAGGCTTTTAGCGCACCCAAATCATTTAGCAAGATCTTTATTGCGTGTCAACAGGACCTCAAGACTACGTAGGAATGACTTACCAGCCCAGTCGTAATCTTTTCTTAGGGCCAGTTAAAAAAAATACTCATCCCAACTAGGGGATGTAAATTAAGTGAATAGATTAAGATTCGAAAACTTATTGTTAGGCTCTTAGGCAGGGCAGATTCAATAAATAAAAAAATTAAAAAAAAGGAAAATTAAAAAATAAGGAAAATTTGAAAGTTAGGGGGGGGGAGCTCGAGCACCCCCCAGCCCCTACCTGGCTACGCCCATGCAACCCTATAGAGTTTTTCTTTTTTTTGTCTTTTTTTATACAAAGCCTACGAAAAAGTACACTTGAACAAGTCTTGCGTCCCAAACGAGCTTTTCTCTCAAAGTTTACACTGCTCTCAAATGTAAATAAGGATTAAAATTTAAAAACTAACTAATACAACTAAAGTAAAATCTGTGGAAAATTAGCAATAGAATACTCTTTTCGCAAAATATATATAGGACCCTTTTATTTCTCAAAAAAACCTTGGGTAACAGATATTCGTCGCCACGCTGTAAGGTCCCTACATGCCTTCTCAATTAGGAAGAAAAGTCAACATTTCCATTTATCAATTATATAAATAGGCAATCATGTTTCCTTTACACCCCTTTTACGGCTAAACTGTACTTCTAAGGTATAAACAATTATATATCATTAGAAAGGTATTTTGATGCTGATGTGCAGGCAATTTTTAAAATTTCAAATTAGTTTAAAATAGAGCGAAAAAATCAATTCAAAAGTCACACCAATACCAATGCCATACATGTACATGGTTGGGGCGGAAATGCCTCCTAAATGTATGCTTTAATATTGATAGTGAATTAAAGAAACGTGCTAAGCAGCAGTTTGGGAATAAGATGTATGTATGTATGTACATGAATAGATTAGCCTCAAACAAGGATGAGATAATTTTGAGTATGGAGAAGAAGAAAGGGATAAATACAGAAATTAAAATAAAAGTAAAGAAACCTAAATATAAAGACAAAGAGGAAGGAAAATTTAAATACCTAACCTAATAACAATGGTGGGGGTGAATATGTATGTAAATGAAGAAAAGAATGGACATATTTAGATCAGGATAAAGGAAAGGATAAAGATGAAGAAGAAGATGAAGACCAAGACGAGGAAGAAGATGAAGATGAATATGAAGATAAGGATAAAGATAACTTATCTTAACTTAACCCCTTAACTTAACTTAACTCACCTCAACTCAACTCACCTCCGCTTAAAAACTTACTCCACCTGAGTTCGCTACACATTAATTCACCACACCTTAACTCCCCACACCTAAATCCACCACTACTTCACTCCCCACACCTAAATTCACCACACCTTAATTCACCACACCTAAATCCACCACACTTTAATTCACCACATCTTAACTCACCACACCCCAACTTTCTCACCACATCTTAACTCACCACACCTTAAT
>NW_023459239.1:45437-52326 GCF_013731165.1 Rhagoletis pomonella | reverse complement strand
TTTCAATGGGATATCTGTAAAAAAAACTGCAACAAACTTTACAGTGCACTTTATTTTGACTATAACTACGGGTCAATCACTTTAATCCTATTTTTAGCTAATTTAAAACAGTTAAATTAAATCAGGTTAGGGAACTTCCTATTCTTCTTAAACAGAATCGCTATATCTACAAATTATTTTATACTTTTTAGTTATTGTTGTAATAAAAGCGTGTTTTTAGTTTTTTAACTATAATTTTAGTTTCTACTTTTTAGTCTTTTGAAATCTTGCAGTTAATATTATACTACATTCGACCTTAACAAACAAAATTTTCAATATATTTCAATTTAAATATTCTGAATACAAACCAAATTTGAGCACAGATGCCGAATTTTTAATTATATAGGCTCACGCGCCACATAACTGCCAAAATTTTTTGTGTAGTTATCTCTTTTCATGTAAGCAATATGTTATGTCTGCTGTGTGTTCGGGTAAAGCGGGCGGCGTGCACGCATGCTCGCTGGCCCCTGCTAGCTCGTCGGATGGGAGGGTTGCCTTCACCCGCCTTACACCCAGCCTACACAAACAAAAAAGTCATGCCTGAAAGTGTATGCTAAGTGGGAGCGAAGAAAAACTAAAGTAAATTGAAAGAGAAGAAAAAGAATCGGCCCTGTCTGGTTATCCACGCAGCCTTGGACGCTGCTGCGACTCCTCAAACTTAGCAGCATCCCCTTAGCCTGGCTTTGGTCCGTGTGTCTAATCGTCAGTCACTTCCTAGTCCGCATAGTCATCCTGTCTACACTCTCATTCCCCCTCTATTGCTCAAGCGCAACACCTGCACCAAAAGGATTTAGCCTAGCACACCATTATTGTAGCCTATACCCTTCACCCAAGAAAATCTCTTTGAGAATACATTTGATATCGTTTATTGTCCTACCAACTCAGGCTACAATACCATTGTAACCTAATTCTAACCTTAGCTCTCTAAATATCTCCAGTTACCATAATTCAAACTAGCTCTTAACGTATTAATCCTTTAGAAGTAGAACAAAAAAGCAATTCTACTTTAAGCTCAAACTCCACTACAATTTAGAGAAACCGAGAAAAACTCTTATTTAAATCAATACTTAAACTAAGTCTTATTATTAATTAATCCCAAGAAAAAATAAACAAAAAAAAATCTTACTTCAACCTCAAACTCCACTATAATTTCAAAAAGCAAAAACTTAACTTAAACCAATAATTCAAATTGTATATTCAAATATTACGAAATACAATTCAATTGAGCACTACTTATATCTAAATATCTGAACCCGCGCGATACACATACATATACGAGTATCCAGCCGAATTTCAAAATAACCTAACTATATGTATATTTATATGCATGTGCATATATATATGTATATACGTATGTAATTAAAAGAATCAATAACCAAATCGCACTCACCTGGTCACTCTAGCGCTGATGGTACCAACCAGACATTGGCAAAGGGTGCTGTTTTTGTGACTTTAAGCCTACTCACGTTAAAAACGGAGGATGAACGAACACCACCGCAAAGCGTGCTGTCTTGCAAATACAGCCACCACAAGTGAACGATGCTTATAACAGCTCCTACTGATATTGACTTCGGCAAATCTGTACTCCGAATGATCGTGCACGAAACCAGCAACCGCCGTATTTGATCGACAGCCATAAGCACGATACTGCATTTGGACGGTTGCCGAAAGCATGACAGCTTATGTGAAAGACTGGCGAAGGCAAGATGCCGCAGTTAGCTAACTTGATTTGTTGCAGAAGTCAAACCGCCGCCTTTGGTTTGTTGCTGAAGGCGCGTTTGACGTGTTGCCGAAGTGATGATACTGTAGTTCAAAAACATTCAAAGACACTTGCTTGTTTGAAATGAAGCATTGATATGTACATACATACATACTTACGTACGTATGCATATTCACAACTAGCCTACATACATGTATGCACACGTATGCACATTCCTCACAACTAGCCAGCAGTGAGCAATGTAATTGAATGGTAGACGCGCTATAAATACATACATATATGCATACGAGACGATAAATTACCCTTTACCACATTCGTCGTCTTTTCAGCAACAAGGCAGATGATTTTCAGCAACAAGTCAGATGATTTTCAGCAACAAGTCAAATGGCTTTCAGCAACAAGTCAGATGATTTTCAGCAACAAGTCAAACGACTTCTGCAACAAATGATGACTCTCATGTTTTCGGAGCCGTTCAACTGCCACGTTTGCTGGTTTCGTGCACGATCATTCAGAGTACAGATTTGCCGAAGTCAATATCAGTATGAGCAGTTATAAGCATCGTTCACTTGTGGTGGCTGTATTTGCAAGACAGCACGCAATGCGTTCGTGTTCAGTCATCCTCTAATTTCGTTTAGGTATCGATACTACTAAGCCAACGCCGCTGCTCAGTCATACAAAGCAGCGGTATTGAATGAGTATGAACAGTTGACGATCAACCAATGCCATTCCCTGGTACCAACATGCTGTTGAGGACTGCTGTAAAAAGGGAGGCTAACAATATAAACATACGCATATGCATACATTGGCTCCAGCAGAGGTGCTGATGCCTTTACTGCTTATTGCCCTAGTCACTCACTCGCGGTAGCGGGCGACGAGTGGGTCTTGTGTGCGAAAAAAAAGTACAAATAAAGAGATGACTGAAGAAACTGAACGCGATAACACAAATTTAAATTATGTGAAATGTGGTGTACGAATGCGTCGATTTGACCCACGATCAATGGCAAAAAGTGCCCATGGAAACCTAACAACGAACCGAAAAAGGTGGAAAGAAATTCAAAAAAATAAAAATAAAAAATCCAAGAAAAGAAACGATCAAATGATACTCTATTAATTACTAATTATTGATTTATAATTCAAAGAAACCTGGCACAAGTAAAAAGCAAAAGCGGAATGCCAGAATATAAAAATATTGCAACAAAAAAACAAAGTGAACTAGTGGTAGGTAATAATAAGAAAAAAATAATAATTTATGCATAAATAAATGAACTAAATTACTTTCCCTATGCAAAATAAATCCTACAAACACTTCATATCTATGTACATATGTATGTACATGCGTAGGTATGCATAAGTAAAAGAAACTAAACTATGAGAAACCCTAACAACAATTTATATGTATGTTGGTATGTAGCCAAAAAAAAAAGGAGAAGGCAAACAGCTAGTAAAGACGGGCCGCTGCTTGGCCTCTCTTCGCCGGTGATGCTGGTGCTGCGGCGAGTAGCGTCGATGCCGACAGAACGATCGCTGCACTTGTTTCGTTTCCCTCAGGCTCTGCTTCTGCTTATTCTCCCACGCTGCTATATGTTCACTTCCAACCGGCTGTCGTTGAGTCTGCAAACCCTTATGTATATTCGCTGATCAGCGGCCGTTGACCTGGTCCACTCTATGTACCAGGAACAGCTGTTTGACGTGTTCTGTTAGCTGATATCAGCAGACGGGCGATAGATTTAAGGCATGCGTATATACATATATGTGTCGATGGATGTGTACTGATTGTGGATACGTGTTTACGGTGGTGCGTGTGGGTGTTGATCCAGGTATGAGATGCAATCTGTAGTGCGTGTGGATGTTAATTATTATAACCCGTGTGTGTGTCAATCTCGGTGTCATAGATAAGTGGGGGTGCGTATGGGTGTTGATCCAATTGTATTATCTACATATGTAAATAAATATGCTGTAGTGTATGAGTATGTTGGCTAGGATGTAATGTGTGGGTGCATGTGGTTATGTGTCTTGTTGCTCCTAGGTCAATCTCAAAATTATCGAGGTCCTTTTGCACTTACATAGGTGCTGGCGACCTGAAAGAAAAGATAAACAAATGGTTATTAGTAACGTAGCTTAAGCTTCGCGTTCGGGTGAGCATTTTTGTTTAGCAACCAACTTTCATCCAAACATACATACAAACATATGCACTTGCGCCTGCGCGCACATTTGCATGAACATACATGAGTGCATTAAAGTGCAAGTACTCATCCGTATATATGCGTGTATATATGTAGGCAAGCCACTAGAAATTTCTTGGTGCCCTGGATTAGGCTCAAGGCGTTTCAATGCGAGAATTTTTTCTTACCTCGAATTCCGTTTGTTAGTAACCGCTAGATTCGCTACTGGTCGGTGCAAGTTACGGTGCTTTCAAAACCCGCTTTTTGCACTTTGTTATATATGCATTCGTATGTATATATGCGTATATACACATGTACATATATTCACTCCACTATATACCGAGCTATTTACCGCACTATTAAACTTTCCCAAACTTTGAGCACTGGCGACACTTGATATAAGATCACCACTTTCTAATGACTACTTCGAGCTACCTCCGCGGTTTTTATAGGGGATGACTCAGCCGAAGAAGTCACTCATGCCCATGAAAATTGTATTTTCCTCGAGTTCTGAGCTAAGTTTGAAGTTTCAAGTCTGTAGCTCATCGGGAAGTTTGTTAAATATTGAATGCAAAGTTCCAGCACATACAAAGATACATACATACATACATACATACATACAAGTAAAGTTAAATAAAAGCATCTCTGCCTTGAGTTCAAAGTATCCGAACTCGGGATCATCAGCATGGTCTTCTAATACTTGCCAATACCATTTCAGAGCGTTGCCGGCGACTAGGTAGTGGAAATCGGTAAATAATTGGAAATACGAAATGTTATGTTGCTCCCTCATTTTTTCTACCGTAAAGACAAAGCTTTCTACGGTTATTACTTTGCTGGTCCCAACAAACTTAATATGCCACTTCTCCAAATCCAATTTTTTTCCGGCCTTCGGTTCGTTTCGCGTGCTTGAGTGGCTCGTAGCTCCAGCGCCTCCATCGTCGCCATGTCTCTCGGTTGCTGCTGGTCGCTCGCTTCTCCCTCCTGGAGTGGACGCCATGGTTGGGCGGCTGTTATATGCCCTCTTAGAAGTTTCCACCTCAGCCACCCGGTTGTTGAGGGTCTACACATCGTCTCGCATGTGACGGTCCTCATTCATGCACTGAGCAACCATATCATTTTGTTGCGCCATCATTGCCATCATGCGGCTCAGCTGTTCAATGCTGGTTGCGGATGCAATGGGTCCATCACCTGTGGACTTCGAACCCCCAGCTCCAGGGTCGATGAGTGGTGCACACCCCCCTGAGTTTTGCTCTTCCTCCGACATTTGCAGAATCTCGTCGATATCTGTGTAAACAGGGATCCGACTAGCTGGTTTTCTAATGTTCTTGCCGCACTTCGCGTAATCCTGCGATTCGAATTAAACAACCCTAATCCTCCAGGCACTACTCCTTCACCCCCTCGATCTTCCATTCACGCTTAAAGCAAACTGACTTTAACAAGTTCGCTGCTGTAAACTCTACTAAATACTCCAAAAACGCGATCGTAAATCCAAATATTCCGTATATAATTTCAGTAAGGTTCAAAAAAATCAATTTAAATCAATTAATGAGCGCGACGCTTCAATTCAAATGCACATAAAATATGTTTCAATTCGAATTCAAACAAGCAATGTATGTGCATGGAAATAATAATGAAAAAAAAAATAAATAAAAATTTAAATAAATAAATGCATCAATATAAATTATAAAACATGCAAAAGTAGAAATATAATTAAAATAAATTATAAAAAGGAGCTTATACTAGGTATCCACTTGTCATACCGAGTAGGTAATTCAAAAAATATTATAAAGTAAACCAAAATTAAATGTTAATAAGGTGCTGAACAAAATAAGAGAATGCCCTTTTTTTGTGAATAATTGATGAATTTCCAATAATAGTTCAGTAAAGATCTTAATTTCAATTCAACGGCCAACAAGAAAATGTAGACAAAAATTAGACTTCAGCAGTATTAACTCAACCTTTAATTTTCTCAAAAACCGGCAAAAACTTCAAAATTCTTAACTCAATTAAATGTAATAAAACGAATAGATTAGGCAAAATTCAATTCAACTTAAAAAAATAGTACGGGTATACGCAAATAAAAAAAATGCAATAAAATAGTATATGTATTTAAATCCAAAGTATAAAGAAATGCAAATAAAAGTATATATAGTTATGTATTGCTGGTAATGCTAAAAATATGATTTAAAATATACAATTGTTGATAATTGAAAAAACTAAAATAAAGTAGATAGTGCAAATAAATTCAATTAAAATTCAGAGGGGTTTGAGTTTTATACCTTTTTTTCAGGAAAAACCTTTATTAATTTTTGTTACAAATGGGGTTTGATTATAATAATTATAATTATAAATCACGCTATTTATTTTATATATACTTCTTTATATGTATTTGCTTTGGTGTGTGTACGGTGTTGCCTTGGCGAGGTAATGGTGAGAGTGTTTAGTCCGTATGTCTACAGTTCAAGGTCTGAGTCAACTATTCCCCCTTATCGTTTAGCAAGTGTGACACAACAACGCACATAGTACTAGCTCCGAACGAGGCTGCCACACTTTCCCTTCAAACCCAAATATATACAAGCTATCTCCTGTGGCGGCATGCTACAAACCTCACGTATGTGTGGTGCTGGACCACTCACACGGTAGCTTGAGTAGCTGCTCCACCAAAAACCGCGATCATTTTGCCAAAGCTCAAATTTTGGTTACCACTTCCTGGCGCATTGTTGCCCCTAGAAGGCACCCCAAAGCCGAGCCTGACACACCAACCAAAAAGCATCCCAGGATTGAGACCAGTTAGATCCTGTTCATGGCATACTGGAGCATGTATACGATTAGTCTGATATTGGGCTGGCGAGAGCAGTATTCCGCCACTTTAGTATGTGAGGGTGCCACCTCACAGAAATGGCTGGTGGGCTAATGTTGCGATCGCCTCCGTCTCGTTAAAACCCTGGCAGGTCTTCAAGTACGTTCA
>NW_023459239.1:38505-45337 GCF_013731165.1 Rhagoletis pomonella | reverse complement strand
ATTTTATTTTGGAAAACGTCCATTACAAACCAGATAATTTTACGGTGTTTTCAACAGGAAAATTAGCTGGAAAAAAGAACGTTTATGACCGTATGTCCTTGGCATGATAGGTACCTATTAGTCTGCCTTGAATATCTTCCAGAATATAATAATGCGATCCGACTCTATCCCTAATTCGTGCTTTGATGAACATAGGGCTCAGCTTGGCATTAAATTTCTTCTCTTGGCTACTCTGTGCAAAATTCCTGCGAAAAATTTCTTGTCCAACGCGATATGTTACTGGTTTATCTCGCAAGTTGTATTGGCTAACATTTTGATTATACGCTTTCTCGAGGTTTTTCCGCAAATCTTTTCTTAGCAGTTGGAGTTGATCATCACGTGCAATAACAGATACAGGTTCATCCAGAAGATTTAAGGTTCTTAAAAGTGGATAAGTTGATGCGTGTGTAACCATGTCAAAACCATACAAAGCATGGTATGGGGAGCATGAAATGGATTGATGCAATGAGTTGCGCAAGGCGCAACTAATGGAACTGATATTTACATCCCATTCCCGATGGTCTTGTTTCAAAAAGGCCCTTATTGCGGCAATCAGCGAGCGGTTCACACGCTCGGAAGCGTTGGATTGCGGGGAGTATAAGGCCGTAAGTATATGTCTAATACCAAATTTGGTAAGCAAGGCTTGAAAATCGTTTGATTTGAATTGGGAACCGTTATCGCTTATGATGACTTCCGGTACGCCATAAATATGAAAAATTTGCTTAGTCAAGAAATCTTCAATTTTTAATGAAGTAAATTTCTTCAATGGGCATAACCAATGAAATTTCGTCAAATAGTCTAAAACTATCAACAGTCCTATATTACCTTGCTTGCTTCGCGGGTATGGCCCTAAAAGATCTATATAGAGTCGTTGAAATGGACGATCAGACATTGCCATGTGACCCATTGGAGGTTTTAAGCAGACATTTGGCGCTTTAGTTGCCTTGCAAATTTCGCAGTTTCTCACATAATCTCTTACATCTTTAACCATGCCTGGCCAATAAAAATACCTTCTTAATAGGTCAAGCGTTTTCGCCGTACCTCCATGCGCCGCGACCACATTGTCATGGGCACGTGAAAGGACATCTGTTTTCATCTGTGAAGGAATCCATAATTTCCACGCGTGTTGCTCTTGCACTTCAACGCCTTGATAGTGCTCCGTGCGTATGTATAAGTACTTTTAAACTACTTTGATATCCGGATACTTTGTCTGGTTGGCGAGAAATTTCATTTTTAAAGTTTCATATTCAGGACTGGTAAAATGAGGAGAACCCAAATCTATTTCTGGTGTGCAACTTTCCAGGCTACAAACTTCGTCAGCATACATTCGCGACAATGCGTCTGGTACAACGTGATCCTTTCCTTTTCTGTGACTTATCGAAAATTTATACGGTTGCAGTCTCAACACCCAGCGTGCTAAGCGACCTTTTAGATTTTGCTGTCTCATAAGCCAGACTAAGCTTGAGTGGTCAGTGATCACCTCAAACTCCTGCAGCTCCAGGTAGCATCTGAACCTCTCTATGGCCTCAACTGCAGCTAAGCACTCGCGTTCCGTTACGCTATAGTTGCGTTGCGCGGTGTTAAGTTTTTTGGACATGAAGGCCACAGGACGTTCGGCGCCATCGTCTGAAATTTGAGTGAGTACAGCGCCAATGCCAAAATCGCTAGCATCACAATGAAGAAAAAATTTCTTCGAAAAATCGGCGTTTTGCAAAACTGGTGCTATGGTCAATAGGGTTTTAATATTTTCAAAAGCTTTTTGCGCAGAGTCGGTCCAGACAAATTTCTTCTTCGTAGACACAACTTCGGTTATCGGAAAAGTGACATCAGAAAAGTTTTCGATAAAGCGTCGGTACCAACCGGCTAAGCCGAGAAATCCCCGAACTTGTTTAAGGTTCTTTGGTACGGGCCACGCAAGTATCGACTGTATTTTCCCCGGATCTGTTGCCACGCCACCGTTACCTATTACGTAACCAAGGTATTTAACCTGCGTCACACAAAATTTTCTTTTACCGATATTGAGAGTGAGGTTGGCCTTACGAAATTGCTCCGCGATTCTTACCAGTATGCCTAAATGCGTTTCGAAACTGTCAGATACAACACACAAGTCGTCCAGATAGCCAAACACGCAATGCCTCAGATCTGGTGGTATAAGCTGATCCATCAGGCGGCACATAGTTTGGGGTGCATTACACAACCCAAACGGCATAACAGTGAATTGATATAAAGGGCGTCCTGGTATGGTGAAAGCAGTAATGGGCTTCGATTCCTCAGAAAGCGGTATTTGCCAGTACACATCTTTGAGGTCTAATTTCGAAATTAAGTTGGCCTTTGGTAAGCGAGCGAAAATGCCCTCAAGTGAAGGTAACGGGTAAGCGTCTTTTTTGGTTACTTCGTTTACCTTACGCGCATCCAAGCATAAACGCACTTTGCCTGGTTTGATCACCAAACGCATAGGCGAACTCCACGGACTTGTTGCCTCTTCTATTACATCTAATGCGAGCATCCTGTCGATTTCCTTAAACATTAACAATTCGACAGCAGGCGACATAGGATAAAACCTTTGCTTCACGGGTTTCGCATTTCCGATATCGATTTCGTGCCTGATTAACTTAGTTTTACCTAAACCCTGCGTTTCGAAGTTGGGAAATAAAGACTTCACAGCCTCCAGCTGTTTTCTTTGGTTAACAGTTAAAGGATAACATTTCTCATCAGCAGGAGTTGTGGTGGCATTTTCATCAGACGAAGAAATGGCTGTAATGATATTGGGAGCTAATCGAAACTCTTTCCAGAAGTTTACACCCAAGATAAGCCTTCTAGACAATGATGGCATAATATGTAATTTAATGGATTTCGCTTCTGTCCCGTATTTCATGTCTACGATAATTGTACCAACAATTGCGTGTGCTCTCCCATCTGCAGTGGCGGCCGAAGACGACACCTTGCGAAATGTGGGAATATGTGAAAAATCAGTTTTAGCCAAATCTGGGCCTATAACACTGATATTAGCACCAGTATCAAGCAATCCTAATTCCTGGAAATTTAAAAACTCCACTTCTGCAAAATACATATTTCCTGATTAATCAGTTATTACAGTTGAAACTAATTTTGTTCTATTTTCACGTAAAGCTTTCCAAAAGTTGCGTAATCTAAGCGTTGAACGCTTAATTTTTTTAATGGAATCTTCACCTGCAAAAATACGATTTCGAATCTCATTGTAATCTCGCCATTTCTCATGTAATGGTCTAATTGGGAAAATTTGACGGTTAAAAGTATATTCATTCGATTCTCGTTTGAGAATTTTATAATTGCTAAACTCGGGATTTGCTGAGCTAGCCGGTAAAACTTCAGAAGGTGTATCCAAAGGCGTTACGAAGCCACTCGAGGTTCGAATGGCCTCGTTGAGGGGTTTTTTGCCTTCTTAGCAATACAATTTTTACACTGTGGCTTATACACATTTTTCTCGCCACATCCATAGCAGAAGATTTTCCGGTCTTGCACACACATATCCCAAGTGTGTCCACTACCATCGCAATTCCAACAGACAATAAGTCTGCTTGAATCGGTGTTATGTAAAGCAGCTACTTCCGCTTCCGTATTAACAATTTCATACCCGTCTGAATGAGTGTCAACCATTGAAATTTTGGGCCTTGGCACGTTCGTTGCATAGTTTCGAGATGGCGGTATGCGCCTGGTGTTTTCTGCACATAATAAGTTTTCGCGCTTTTGACATAACATGCGCAAATGTGCTATTGAATGAATTGGCACATATAGCAATTCATGCCGAATATCGGAACGTAAATTACGAGAAATTAGTTCTATTATCTCTGATTCTTCAATTGGTTCTGCTAAGCGATCTATTATGGATGTAATATCATCATAAAATGCCTCAAATGATTCATTTGGTTTTTGTTTCTGGTTACGGATTTCTTCCATAATGTCATACCTGGATCGAAAATCTTTAAATTGGTAGCGTAAAGCGGCACAAAAAGCAGACCATTCGATCCTGGGTACCTGTTTGTGGTACCTCCAGTACCAATCTTTAGCTCTGCCATTTAATAAAATATGCAAATTATTGCAGACTAACTCGAAATGGTTATCAAGACTAGCAGCCGTAAGTGTACGTATACGGTAAAGAAATTATTCACAATTTAATCCAGTTGACGATCCATCGAATTTCACATTCCAATTTTGAATTGCCAATGTTACTTTTTGTGGATTATTTAGAAAATTTTGTGATTGACTTGGCCCAAAGTGACGATTATTTCCGTTGTTTACATTGATGCGTTCATGAATTACTGGTTCAGGTTCAGCTCTACGTGCTGCAGCCGCAGTAGATTGTATATTTAAATTAGAAAGACACCGCGTAATACTAGCTTCTATAATTTGTTCAATATTCACATTATTTAAACAATTGGGATTATTTTGATGAGAATTTGGATTTGACCTGCCAAAAGTATTACTACGATTTTGATTGTTATTCCGGGTATTATGAGTAGGTGGGCCTGGTGTATCTCCGAGTTGGAGCAGTGGTAATGTTAAGTTTGTAGCAACGCCTGCTTGGTCATTTTTAGATGGAGCTTGAGTTACGTCAGCATTAAGCTGTCTTTGGGAGCGAGTATGATAACGCTTTTTCTCCTTCGGGCGAGTGGAATTGTTGTTATTAGAATTTTTTGAGCGATTGTTGCTGTCGCCGTTAGACGCAACATGAATAGTAATTGGTTGTAAATCGCGAAGGTGGCATAATTGTCTACAACAAGGACATTCCGAGGAGTTGGTTAACCATGTCTTTATGCAATTGCAATGGTAAACATGATTACAACTTGTCAAAAGACATTCTTGGTTGCTTTCTAGAGGTTGCGTGCATATTGCACAAGATCCTTCTGTTGCAACTGCCGAAAGTTCTGCAATGTTTTCTTGACTTCGAAACACGGCCATTTTCAAAATGGAATCTTATAAACAATTTTAATTTGTTGGAAATAGTACTTCTAGTTTTACTGTTTGGTGAGAGTGACTAATAATAATAATAGATTGGCGCTTACACATATGTTAGTGTTTGGCCGAGCTTCTCCTCCGATTTGTGGCGTGCGCCTTGATGTTGTCACACAAAGCGGAGGGACCTACAGTTTTACGCCGACTCCGAACGGCGATTGTATTTTTATGAAAAGCTGTTTTTCATGGCAGAAATACACTCGGAGGTTTGCCATTGCCTGCCGAGGGACGACCGCTGTTAAGAAAAAACCTTTTTTCAATATTTTTTTGCGATGTTGCTTTGACCAGGGTTTGAACCCAGGCATTGTGGAGTGGAAGCGCGCACTGCTTACCACTACACCACAGCGGCGGTAAGTAAGATACGGGTTTATTAATAGGGCTATTTTTTAACTTTAAAATGAAAATGTTGTTTGCGAATCACTCGGCTTGTTTCTGACAATAACAAGTACTAAACGGACTAATACTGCAAGTGCTGCTAATTATTAGTAATTCCAGGGAAGTACCACGTAAACCGAAAACTTTCTTCAAGCAATGAAAAATAAATTGTACATAGCTAATATTACAAATAAAAACAATAACTAGTAGCAAACATCAAAAATTCAAAGGCTATTTTGATGGCCTTGCGGTCGAGCTAATCGGTCTGAAGTCAGCTAGTCGCCTGTCCAGCGAGGTTCAATATAGTATTGAAATATTTGAGTACATAAATTAAGTATAAAAATGTAAAAGTGGACCAGTTTATTGACACTACGTTAGTTACAATTATCAACATTAATTTCAAAAAGTTGTGACAATCTCGCGGAATTTTTTTTTTTTTAAGTTTCAACGCAAGACTGCCCCACGTTGGGCGCCATTTATGTAATATTCCAGCGGACGAAACAGTGGCGTGGGTGGGTTCTTTGACCCTTTCACCGGATACCACCTCATATTACCGTATTACAGAGTCCCTAAAGTCCCTATTATTAGCACAGAAATTTGTTGTTTAACAATTAATTGAACGGAACCAAAAACAGCATAAGATCCTGACCTAATACAGCCAAACAACCGTACCGAAAAGGTCAAAGAGCATAAGAAAATTAAAAAGGGGGTATCTTACTTTACCTTACGAGCATAAAAGATGTTGGGTTGCTCGCTCGTCTAAACCCTCCCAACCTGGTCTTCACATGGATGACCTGTTGAAGACCCCTACTACTAATTACGCTACCCTAACGACACATCTCACCAAGGAAACTAGATAATTTAGCTTTAATAATTCATAATAGATGTTTTATACTATAATTTCATATGATACATAATAACAATTTCATGATAAACAATTTTTGATGACCGTTTCCCAAAACTTAGTAGGTAGAGTCGTTGAAAGTTATAATTGTTTATAGATCTTAACAGCATTTAAGACGCAAATTTAATCAATTAAGTAACAAAAATTTTACCATATTAGTTCCAAGTCTTATATTCTAATAAAATTTAACAAATTCAAATAGGTAATTATTAATTACAACTTATAGCTACTACGTTTACCCTGTAAATAATCGTAAATATTTTACTAAGCATACATTATATATTGAGGAGGATTTCTGTGTTCATATTGGTTTGCTTTTGTGGTAATACATTTACTATTCCTAACTTGCAAAATTGAGTTAAATGGTTATTGTTTTTATGTATGTCTTTAAGTATTATATATGTATATCAAAAGTAATTCGAATTGGTTTAGTTAGCACAGAAAAAAAAAAAAACAAAATTTCAACAGCGTAACGGTGCCGAAAACTCTTCGAGCAAAAATGAAAGCACGATGAATGAAAAA
>NW_023459239.1:27908-38405 GCF_013731165.1 Rhagoletis pomonella | reverse complement strand
AATATTCTGTTGGGAAAGATTTTATTTTGGAAAACGTCCATTACAAATGGGAGATATTTGTTGTAGTGACCCGATCTTTGTTATTTTCACTGTAAATATTCTGTTAATGATGAGTGAAAACGGTGAGAATTTTCATGTTCCTAGCTGCATAAATGGAGAAGTTATGGCAAAAAATCTGATATCTGAACAATCAGTTGTATGGAGGCTATAGGTTATACCTACCCGATCTCCGCCATTTTCACTGAAAGTATTCTTTTGATAATGAGTTACAGCAGTGCAAAATTTACTGTTACTAGCTACTTAAATGGATGAGTTATAACGAAAAATCTTATATCTGAACAATCAGTAGTATGGGAGCTATAGGTTATAGTGTCCCGATCTTTGTAATTTTCCCTCCAAGTTTTCTGTTGATAATGGGTGGAAGTATTGCAAAATTTCATGTTCCTAGCTGCATAAGTGGAGAAGTTATAACGAAAAATCTCATATCTGAACAATCAGTTGTATGGGAGCTATATGTTATAGTGGTCCGACTCTTCCGGTTCCGACAAATGATTAATACATTATAAAAATACACCCATCTACCAAATTTCATCCGGATATCTCGAAAACTGAGAGACTAGATTGCATACAAACAGACGGACAGACAGACAGGCAGACAAACAGACGGACATGGCTAAATCGACTCAGCTCGATGTTCTGATCATTTAACAATACATTTTAATGGGTCTATCTCTTCTTATTCTGGTACTTACAAACATCGGACCAAAGTTATAATACCATTTCATGCTCATGAAAGGTATAAAAAAAGGAGAAGGCAAACAGCTAGTAAAGACGGGCCGCTGCTTGGCCTCTCTTCGCCGGTGATGCTGGTGCTGCGGCGATTAGCGTCGATGCCGACAGAACGATCGCTGCACTTGTTTCGTTTCCCTCAGGCTCTGCCTCTGCTTATTCTCCCTCGCTGTTATATGTTCACTTCCAACCGGATGTGTTGAGTCTGCAAACCCTTATGTATATTCGCAGATCAGCGGCCGTTGACCTGGTCCACTCTATGTACCAGGAACCGCTGTTTGACGTGTTCTTTTAGCTGATATCAGCAGACGGACGATAGATTTAAGGTATGCGTATATACATATACAGTATATTTTGCTTTGCTGCCTCTATGCTTAAGTGCACATTTAAGATACCTACCCCAAAATGCGCATCAGAGGCATTATTTTTAACATTTATAAGGAAACTGCTCCGATAGATGCATTTAGCATACCTGTACATTGGCGATACCTGCCTTAAAAAATATGCGACTAGTATCAATTATCAAAGAAAGTATTACGTTTACCTGCACTGGCCCTACAATTACCTAATTTTACAACTTTTTATTTATTTTGTTCATCTCGCAGGACAACGAAAATGGCTATAAATTTATGTAGTTATATAGATAATTAGATACTATTCGGTAAAAATTTCGCTTGCAGTAATTTCTACGTGGTAAGTGCTTCTCCATTATTTGCTTTCATAGGGAATTGGATACATTCCCCATTGAAGTAGTAAAGAAAATTCGCTTAAGTGCCTTTTTCGGTTAAGTGCACAAGTTTTTCGTGCAAAGAAGGATGTGCAGCTAAGCAAAATATACTGTATGTGTCGATGGATGTGTACTGATTGTGGATACGTGTTTACGGTGGTGCGTGTGGGTGTTGATCCAGGTGTGTGATGCAATCTGTAGTGCGTGTGGATGTTAATTGTTTTAACCCGTGTGTGTGTCAATCTCGGTGTCATAGATAAGTGGGGGTGCGTATGGGTGTTGATCCAATTGTATTATCTATGTAAATAAATATGCTGTAGTGTATGAGTATGTTGGCTAGGATGTAATGTGTGGGTGCATGTGGTTATGTGTCTTGTTGCTCCTAGGTCAATCTCAAAATTATCGAGGTCCTTTTGCACTGAACTGAAAGAAAAGATAAACAAATGGTTATTAGTAACGTAGCTTAAGCTTCGCGTTCGGGTGAGCATTTTTGTTTAGCAACCAACCTTCATCCATACATACATACAAACATATGCACCTGCGCCTGCGCGCACCTTTGCATGAACATACATGAGTGCATTAAAGTGCAAGTACTCATCCGTATATATGCATGTATACATGTAGGCAAGCCACTAGAAATTTCTTGGTGCCCTGGATTAGGTTCAAGGCATTTCAATGCGAGAACTTTTTCTTACCTCGAATTCCGTTTGTTAGTAACCGCTAGATTCGCTACTGGTCGGTGCAAGTTACTATGCTTTCAAAACCCGCTTTTTGCACTTTGTTATATTTGCATTCGTATGTATATATGCATATATAGACATGTACATACATTCACTCCACTATATACCGAGCTATTTACCGCACTGAATAATTCTCGCTTGGTCCCTTCGCACTCACCTCTTTACACACACAAACTTTTTCCGATAAAGGAAAGATTTTTGTTCCGGATAATAATTACAAATATTTTTGTGTTTATTTATGCTCAACAATTGGTGTTTTTCTGCGTATGTACAGAGCGTGTTTATTAAATATTTAGATTTAAACATTCACTACTAGGGCGCGTGCGCGATGTCCGACGTTTTTGGCTGAACTGACTGGTCTCTCATTTGGCCCGATGATGGGAAGCGGCCGTGCGCGCTCGTTAATCATTTTTCGGACTTCACACCGCTGCGGCGGCTTAAACATCGAGCGCTTTTTTCGCTCGGAAAATTGCGTGATTGCGCTGCGTTGATAAGACGAATTTTTGCATATTGAAATTCGTTATGTGTCAGATGCGGATAGGTGATTGTAGCTAACCCCTTTAATTTGTTGCGGGTATTGCTCACGAAGCGGAACATGTAAGCAGTCACGCGGAGTGCTCGAGAGAAAGAAGAAAAGCGATCAAGAAAATCGACCTCTTCTTCAAGCGCGTGATATACCTCCACTTTGCGCTTTTCTGGTGGAGATGCACTGCATGCCTTTCACCTTGGCCATGCATCCATGTGGCAAGAGAGCCATTTTGGTCTGTGCCACCAGAGTGGGGAATTTGCCAAGTCCTGCGGTTTGCACCCGCGGGTGCCGAGGTCGGCTGGATTATCTTGGCTGGCAACATGGCGCCATATACCGGTTGGAAGATATTCCCGGATTTGGGAGGTACGATTGGATACATACGTCTTCCATGTACATGGTGGTTTTTCAAGCCAAGCTAGCACAATCTCTGAATCTGACCATACGAATGTGTTGCACGATTCCAATTTGAGCTGTTTTCGAAGAGTTGCGACCAGTTTTGCGAGTAAGACTGCACCACACAGCTCCAGGCGTGGCAAGCTTACCGTCTTCAATGGTGCGACTTTGCTTTTTCCGTGGCATTACAAAACCCGTGGATTTGGGTATCTTGCCCAGAGTGCAATTAACCCATCGAGGGATTTCGATGAGGCAAATGGCTGGCAGATTTTCTGCGAACTGTTGCCATTTTGCCAAGGATATAGGTTTGGCACATTCGTCCCAATCAACGCCACTGGCGATAGCCATCCTGCCGGGTCAAATAGTTTTGCGACAGAAGATAAAATTTGTCGCTTTGTGACGGCATTCGATGTCGATGCAGGCAGAATGGTGTATGAAAATTTATCTATGAGTGCGTTCCATTGTATACCAAGAGTTTTGGTTGTGGAAGCGCTCTTAAATTTCAAAAAGTTGGAGTCGAGAAGATCCTCCTTTGGAAATTTTTCTAAAATGGCCGGCTGATTGGCCGTTAGTTTCTTGAGTATGAAATCAGCTGACTTAAGCGCTTTGATCACTTGAAAAAGTGATTCAGTGGCGTTGTCAATATCAGGACTTCTGGATAGGATGTCATCCACATACGTTTCGGTTTTAAGTATTGTGGCAGCCAAGGGAAATGTCGCTATCGTATCATCTGCTAATTGATCCAGGGTACGGATAGCGAGGTATGGTGCACAATTAACACCGAACGTTACGGTTTTAAGATTATAATCGGTGACAGGAGAGTCAGCCGATGTGCGAAATAAGATTCGCTGAAAATTTTTATCGTCCTCATGGATGAGTATTTGACGATACATTTTTTCAATGTCGCCATTGAACACGAATCTGTGCATTCGCTACTGCAGAATGAGCAGCATGAGATCTGGGTGGAGTGTGGGACCAGTGTGCAACACGTCATTCAGGGATTTTCCTGAACCAGATGTTTTTGAGGCGTTGAATACCACGCGAACTTTGGACACCTTATCTGGTTTGACGACCGCATGATGTGGCAAGTAGAAAGAGAAGTATTTGCCATTGGAAATTATCTCGCATGGATTCGTGTGCTCCATATGACCGAGGTCGAGATACTCTTGCAACACATTATTGTACATTGTGGCTAAGTCTCCTTTTTTCTGAAGCGATCGCTCCATACTGAAAAACTGCTGAAGTGCAGCAGACCGAGAGTGGCCCAGAGACAGCTTTTTTCGAAATTCTTCCTTGAATGGAAGTCGCACAATGTATCCACCGTTTGGGGCACGAGTCGTTGTTGTTGCATATATATGCTCACATGCCTCATCTTCAGGGGAAATTTGTGGAGGTTGTGGAATCTCCTCCTGTTCCCAAAACTTTCTAAGCTGAGAGCTCAGAGTTGTATTCGAGCACTCTTCTACTTGTGTCGAGAATGACACCACATTTTCGGTTATTGGACCACTGAGAATCCAGCAAAATATTGTTTTTTGCGCAAGTATAGTGTCGCAAATCTTTTTTATACCTTCCACCAGGATTTGTGGAAGTATATCGCTGCCGATTACCATATCAGTTTGAGCTGGTAAGTGACAGCTTGGGTCAGCAAGTTCAAGGATCTTGAATCGCTGCCAGTTTTCACGGCTAATGGTGAACGTAGGCATGTGCCTCGTGAGCTGAGGTAACACGATAGCCTGTGTGTTTATCCGTTGCATGGTTTTGGATGCAACCAATGTCAGTGGACAAAGCTTTGGGGAGCTTTGTACTACATGCCCACCCATGCCGGAAATTTCGAACTTGGAATGTTCGAATGGTAGTTTCAATCGTTTTTGAACTTTCGAGGAAATGAAAGTTCTAGGCTCTAAGTTGAAACAATTCCCCCTCGTGTTCAACTGCGACCATGGCAGTTGGAAGGAGAATTTTGATATCATTGTCGGTATGCAATGATTGTATTTGTGCTTGTTTGGAACAGCACGGTTGCTCGCTGGAATCGGGGCTTGACTGCGCTTGTCGAGCGGGAGGTGTCGACTGGGCAGTAGTGTGTTGTGCGGCGGTTTCATTCGCTCGCGCACTGGAGTGTCGAGATTGTGGTTTGGGATTCATGTGCAGCAGGGAGTGATGCCGTTGTTGGCAATGTGTACATGACCACTTGCTCGGACACTCATTAGTGCTATGGGTATCACCAAGGCAGTTTTTGCACAGCTTGGTTTGGTTTGCGAATTGTACTCGGTTTGGTACCGAAATTCGCTTAAATTGTGGGCAGACTCTAATGGGATGAGGGGACTTGCAGTAAGAGCAAGTTGGTTCCCTCTTAGGTTCTGCCACAAAGGTTTGAGTCCTGTTAAAGGACCTGTTTTGCGCAGCATTTTGATGAGCGACTGGTTTTTGTTTATTTTGGCTTGGATGAAGCCGGTTAAGTCTTTCGACTACTTCGTATCTTGAAGTAAGAAAATCGTCCATTTGTGACCATGAGGGTAAATCTCTTCGAGAAGAGAGAGATTGTTCCCAAAGTGACAGTGTGGTTTCGGGCAATTTGGATGAGCATATGTACACCAATATGGGATCCCAACTGTCTGTCTGGACGTCTTGGGAATTAAGAACTGACAGACAGTTGTTAATTGATGTTTGCAGCCTTTGAAGTTGCTCGCTATTCTCGGATTGAATAGTCGGCAAAGTCATCTAAATTTTAATTTGGTTGTCAACCAGGATACGTTTGTTTTCGTATCGTGACCGTAAAGCTTCCCAGGCCAGCTCGAAGTTATCGTCGCTGAGCGGATATTGCTTGACGATGGAGCCAGCTTTACCTTGGGTTTTGTATCGGAGGTGATACAATTTTTGAGCACGGGAGAGCTTCGGGTGGTTGATGTACACCGCTGTGAACATGTCACGAAAAGCGGGCCATTCTTCGTAACCGCCGTAAAATGTCTCCGTGTCACAAGGTGGGACTTGGAGGAAAACGTTTGCCTCTGCCGAGGTGTGTTCAACGCGAGGTGGTGGACTCGGTGCGGCGATTGCTCTAATCAACTACAGTTGATCGGCAATTTTAGCTTTGGTCACGTCATATAATTCAAGGCCAGTGAAGTACTTGCCTTCTACCGAATTCTTAAAGTTTTCGGGTAGGCTGTCATCTGGCTTTGAAAAAACCAAATCATAGGCGGGCTGAAGCCGTGCCCAACAATCATCTAGTGATTTGTCTTTTATCATAAGATATGATTCAGTGTGGTCTTGGATTGGTGCATCACTGAATTTTGCACAATATCTCATGATACTGTCACTTTCCGCTATAAACTTTTGAGCGGATGGGTCAAAAGTTTTGGATTTCCGGCGCGGTGAGGGTTCCCTCTTACCACTGGTGGCTTCTTGCGAAGCATTTTTTGACCTTGTCTCGATTTCAGACATTTTTGGTGGACTGTGTCCAAGAGGCATTTTAACTCTCGTGGATGGTCAAACGTATAAAAATTGAGATAAGAATTGATCAAATTTTGCTGAGTACCACCCAGATAACGTTCGCAAAAAATTAGAAAAATATATGTCAAACGAGTAAAAATTGCACTTTGTGCCACAGAAAATCAGGAAAAAAATTTTAAGATTTTCTGGCGGTGTTTGTGTTTTTATTTCTTGCAAATTATGTGAAATTATATTTGCTTTAATTTTTGGTTCAGCACTTTTTATTACGTGGAAAACGGAGCGTCCCAATTAAATCCGCGGAATATGGATTTGAAAAATTTCAGTACGAGAAAAAAAATCAGAAACACTTTTCACTTTTATATACGTGGTGAAATATACGTATGTATAAATATTTAATGTGATATAAATAATTATGTAAATACTGAAAAAGTATTGGTTATTTATCTAAACAAATGCAATTTGGAAGTTTTCCTCACTGGGTTGCATTTATCTAAATATCTTGAACTCACTTCTTATCGCATTATAATATGCGTTGGATAATATTTTTTGCTAGCACGTATGTACAAATGTGCAGAATATGTAGAATGTAAAAATGTACGTACGTATGTATGTACAAATATTTACGTATGAAGCCGAGTATATGGCTAAGCTATGCTTTGTCACAGCAGTGGTGAGTTAAGAAGCACAAAAAATCAGAAAGTTTGTTTTGATTTCAGAGCGTATGTATGTATGTGTGCGGGAATGCACAAGTGGATATGATAGCACGTAAAGAGCCGCTCACCGCTGAGGTGAGTTCTTGGTACCGAACGTATTCAAGTCGGAGAGCGGGCTTTGACTTACGTTCTCTTAGCTTGGTGAGTGCAGCAGAGAAAAGCGAGGTGGAAATAACTGAAATAAGTTAGAGTGCGTTTGGTATATGTGGACTGTATTGTCCGATGAACAACAGCGACTCTATTAGCTATTAAGCGAATAGTTCCAGAAAATGCAACTGGTAAAAAATGCTTATACATATGAGCTACCGTATGTACATATGGTTTAGGTGGAAAAAATGCACTTATGTTTTCGGGACTTTGTTAAGCCAAGTTCAACGAACTATGCGACCAACGGCAAAAATTGGTAAGCAGAGGAAAGTATATGATTTTAATGTGCTAATATTTGTTCTTGCACAGTGGGACACAGTAGGCATATAAACTGCAACGAAATTTATTTTGGGGTATATAATAAATTTTGTATATATGTACATATACCTATATATATATAAGATTGGCGGTAAGTGGAGGTATACCGCTTTCCGGAAAACGGAATTTTTCTACCAAAATTTTAATAGCGGCAAATTGCCGTTGTGGAATTTTGTGCGGCAGGAAAATATCCGCAATATTAATAGAACCGTTTTTGGCGAGAAAAAATACGCCTTTTATTTAATTATATATATATATATATGTATGTATATACGTATGTATGCCCGTTGGCAGTTTATTAGAAATAATATAACTTTTAAGAATACGAAAGTTATATTATTTAAATTCTTAAGGAAATTAAAAATGCCTACTTACTACATTCCTTGATTTATGTATATGTGTATGTGATTTTGCTCCTTTTTGCCTGGGGGCTTCTTGTGTCTGGTGTTGTTGTTGCCGCTTATGCTGTTGATGGCTGCTGATGTTGTTGATGGCTGCTGGTGGCGGTTGCCTGGCTGAAGTATGTAGGCCAATTTGTTTGGTTTGATGATGATGTTGTTGTGCTTCTTTAGGGCACAGCTTGTAATAGTTCACTCGATTGGTTTTTTATTCGACACTGTTGTGAATACCCCAAATGTAAGTAGCCATGTACACTAGGTGTATGAGTATGCAAACTTTTTCTTTTGTTTAAAAATTCAACAAAGTTTTTATTTTTCAGTTTTTTTTTTTGTGTTTGTATAAGATAATTTGCAAATGGAGCAGGAAATTATTTCACTGTTTTTTGCGAACTGTATATATATACATACAAATACGCGCACTTTTTTATTGTTTTTCCACTTAGTTAATAGTTTTTTTTGTTTAGCGGGCGCACGATACGCGTTTATTTTATTTTTAGAAAATTTTGTATTATTATTTATAAGTTTTTCTAGGAGCTGGGCCACGGTTGGCTGCGAAGGACCATGAATAATTTTCACTTGGTCCAAGGGACCAAGCCCTTCGCACTCACCTCTTTACACACACAAACTTTTTCCGATAAAGGAAAGATTTTTGTTCCGGATAATAATTACAAATATTTTTGTGTTTATTTATGCACAACAATTAATGATTATCTGCGTATGTACAGAGCGTGTTTATTAAATATTTAGATTTAAACATCCACTACTAGGGCGCGTGCGCGATGTCCGACGTTTTTGGCTGAACTGACTGGTCTCTCTTTTGGCCCGATGATGGGAAGCGGCCGTGCGCGCTCCTTAATCATTTTTCGGACTTCACACCGCTGCGGCCACAGGATGCGCGCACGGCCGCTGAATTAAGTTTAAGCGGCGGCTTAAACGCGCACTATTAAACTTTCCCAAACTTCGAGCACTGGCGATACTTGATATAAGATCACCACTTTCTAATGACTACTTCGAGCTACCTCCGCGGTTTTTATAGGGGATGACTCAGCCGAAGAAGTCACTCATGCCCTAATACTCACGCATACACTTTGCTTACATAATCACTCCACTTCGAAAGATACAAACATTCACACATACATACCACACTGCATTATCGAATCGCAGAGCTAGCAAGGTTCCGCACCGTTTGTTAACTAAGTCTGGTAGCAAGTTGTAGCTTGCACGGAAGTGCACACTTATACACTCGCAATATGCACAAAAGGCCCGCGCTACAAATATGCATTCTAAATGTGAACTTAATCGGATCATAAATACGGTTTTTCCAAATATCTCGACTCCTGCGCCACCTGTCGGCAAAATTTTTTGTGGATTTATTTATTTTCATATAAGTCATATATGTTCTAAATATGAACCACATCAGACTATAAGTGCGGGTTTTACAAATATCTCGACGCCACCTATCGGCAAATTTTTTTTCGGATTTATTTCTTTTCATATACGTAATATATGTTCTAAATACGAACCAAATCAGACCATAAATGCGGGTTTTACAAATATCTCGACTCCTGCGCCACCTAGCGGATTAAAGCATCTTTTAAATTGTATTGTCCTCGAGTTCTGAGCTAAGTTTGAAGTTTCAAGTATGTAGCTCATCGGGAAGTTTGTTAAATATTGACTGCAAAGTTCCAGGACATACAAAGATACATACATACATACATACATACATACATACATACATACATAAAAGTGAAGTTAAATAAAAGCTTGTAATAATAATAAAAGCTTGTAAAATAAAGGTAATTAAAGAGGAAAGTGTGTATCGAGAGACACAGAGACTCAATCTGTGAACTATTTTGGGATTTTAGAGATTTTCGGGAATCTTGGGACTTATCGATAAAATAATCGATATTTTTATCGGTTTTGTTATTGATATTTTTATCGATTTCCTTTATCGAAATTTTTACCGATATTGTTATCACTTTTACTATCGATATAATAATCGATATATTTATCGATTTGGCTTCCGATATTTTTATCGATTTGTTATAGATTTTGTAATCGATATTATTAACTATTTTGTTAGCGATCTTGTTATCGATATTTTTATCGATTTTATTATCGATATTTATCTATTTTATCATCGATATTTATCGATCTTGTTATCGATTACTATCGATTTTGTTATTGATATTTATCGACTTCGTTATGGATATTTTTGTCGATTTTGTTATCGATATTTATCGATTTTGTTATCGATATTTATCGATTAGGTTACCGATATATACCGATTTTGTTA
>NW_023459239.1:7782-27808 GCF_013731165.1 Rhagoletis pomonella | reverse complement strand
TATTTATCGATTTTGTTATCGATATTTTTATAGATTTTGTTATCGATATTTATCGATTTTGTTATCGATTATGTTATCGATATATACCGATTTTGTTACCGATTCTGTTATGGATACTCTTATCGATAATTTTAACTATTTAGTTATCGATATTTTTGTAGAATTATTTATCGATATTTACCGATTTATTGTCGGTTTTTTTATCGATTTTGTTATCGATATTTATCGATTTTGTTATCGATATTTATCGATTTTGTTATCGATATTTATTATATTTTTGTAATCGATACTTATCGATTTTGTAATCGATATTTATCGATTTTGTTATCGTTATTTATTGATTTTTTATGGATATTTTTATCGATTGGTATGGATGTTTTTATCGATATTTTTATCGATTTTGTTATGGTTATTTTTATCGATATTAGAACGAACAGGGGTAGAGGTAGGGATCTAGATAGAGAAAAGAGAAAAAATAGAACCTTAAACAAAAGCAGATGTATGTATGTGTGTATATTGGTTATGAGACAAAATAGATATGTATGTAATGTAAGTTTCACTTCTCCAGTGCGGCCCAGGCGCACTTACTTTTTTTTTAATTACGCGAACGGTGTAAGTCTTATGACTTTAGAAGCAGGTGGCAGCCCTGTTAAAAAAAACTGAAACCTTCTTGCACATCTACAGGCCCAGCCCTTCTATTTGTCACCTATTCTGTTTAAATACAACTAACGGTGTAAGTCTTCTATTTTAGAAGCAGGTGGCAGCCCTGTTCAAAAAACTGAGACCTTCTTGCACATCTACAGGCCAAGCCCTTTCATTTGGCTCTTCTGTTTTAATACAACGAACGGTGCAGATTTTATAATATAAAAAAGTGCGGCAACCCTATTCAAAAAAGTCATGCCTTATGGTACGTACATCTAGAGGCTAAGCCCTTTAATTTGGCACCTCAGTTTTGAAAATCGCACAATCGGTGCAGATCAGATGCCGTTAACAAAAACTCCATTCATGTATTGTATGCATACATATGTGTATAGATTTGAACTAACCCTGGTATTTGGGTATAGGGGTTATTAAAATCCATGTAGGAGCTTCAAAACTATCACATTCGAATATACACAGCTCGGGAATATTTGATTTTTGACTTTGACTTTTATTTTTGCCTGAAAAAATAAAAGTCAACAATTACCGATTATTTTCTGCTCAAAAAAATAAAAGGCAAATTTTAACTTTCATTTTTGCCTTAAAAAAATAAAAAGCAGAAATAATGGGTATTATTTGCACAAAATGATAAAAGTCATATTTTTAAAATTCATGGAGGAATCAGAATCTACAATGAGAGACGAGTCTAATGGTACCTTTGAAAAAGCTATAGCATAATTTTTTCAGTATGCCTTTTTGATATCAAAAATTTTAAAATAACTCTTATTTTCAGTCTCTGGGAGAAATAAATAAATAACCTAATTATACAAAATATCACAGGAATACAATACAAATAACTATGAAATTTAACAGAAGTAATTAAGTAACCAAGTTAATAAATAAATAAAGTAATAAATAATCACACCAAATATAGTCAAGTATAAAAAATATAGATAGATAAATAATTACAAAAATAAATATGTAAATAAGTAAATTAGTCAAGTATAGCAATAAATAAATAAATAATTACAAAAATAAATAAATAAGTAAATGAGTCAAGTATGGATAGAAAGTCAGTTGTAAGTAAAAGTCAATTAGGTAAAAAAACATGCAACATAAAATATCTATACCGAACAGCAAGCATTCAACAATTAGAACAAGATTACATCAAACAAGAATCTACTTTGCAAATATGTCCTTAGCGTGGTATATGCCGCTTCTTTTCCCGTTATAGAGTCCAAGCTTGTACATAGAATTACCTATAGTCTTTAAAACTATACATTTAATTTGCCTTGGGGCTAACTTGGCATTATAATTTTCTATTTGCGAACTTTGTTTAAAGTTTCGGCGATATACCACTTATCCAATTTGAAACTTAACGTCCCTAGTTCTCGTGTTATACAATTTTTTGTTCCTTTCGTGGGCTCTTTCATTATTTTATTTCTCACTAGTTGCAACCTATCGTTTGCTGCCTCCACTTCGCAACAATTATCCCTTAAGGCATCCAACTTTTGGTATAGCTATATATATGTATATGATGTAGCATCCTGTATGATAGGCATACCGAAAGTGGCGTGGTAAACCGATGTGTTTATTGCCGAGTGTGCAACATTGTGAAGAGCAAAGGCGGCATCACTGCCATGCCTATCCCGTTTACGTTGGTTTTATTTTATGAAGGACATAACGATTTGTAACACCGATCGATTGACTCGTTCTGCCGCATTTCCTTGTTGTGAATAGAAAGCGGTTTTGATATGCTTCGTGCCGTATTTATCTAAGAAACTGGTAAACATGTCAGATGTGAATTGTTTTCCATTGTCTGAATGGACATATTCAGGGCATCCGAATATATGGAAATCATCTTTTTCTAAAAATTTGATGACTTCAGCTGAGGATGCTCTACGCATAAGTTTTAAAAATACGAACTTAGAGAAATGATCTAGACATACAAAGACATACACATTACCATCACTAGTACGAGGGTACGGTCCCATGAAATCTATGAACAATCGCTGAAAAGCTCGCTCAGTGATATGTTGCTTCCCCATTAGTGGCTTCTTAAAAGCGTTTTGCATTTTGTTTGATTTGCAGACTTCACATGCCTTTACATGCGTACATTCATCAGCTACCATCCCCGGCCAGTAGTATCCCTCTCGTAGTCGTTCCAGAGTTTTATGGATGCCACCATTACCTGCGGAAGGTGAGCTGTGAGAAGACTCTACCAGCTGCGGTCTTAACTCCGACCGAACCCAGAGCTTCCAGGCTTAGTCCGCTTGAAGCTCGTCCCCCCTGTTGAACTGTGTTCGTCGGTAAACGTAGCCGTCTGGAATGCGCAGGTCTGGAAGTCTGTCCTGGTTCTCTGTCACAGTCTTTTTCAGCTCAGCGTATTCCTCAGACTCCAAATATGGAGACCCAAGGCAAGCATCAATCATTCTTGAATTTACTTTCGATTCGTCCATATAAATGCGAGATAGAGCATCGGGTACGATGTTTAACGCCCCCTTCATATGTTGGATATCAAAATTATATCCTTGGAGTTTCAGGCTCCATCTCCCTAAGCTGCCAGCCAAATATGTTTGATTCATGAGCCATTTTAGGCTAGCATGTTCAGTTATTATCGTAAATGGGAGATCCTCCACATATGGCCTGAATATTTTAACACTCAAAACTGCAGCGTAGCATTCAAGTTCGGTTATGCTGTAGTTCTTCTGCGCTTTATTTAGCTTGGCGGAAATTTAGGCGATCGGTCGTTCGTTGTTGTCATCGTCCAATTGAAACAGTACCCCGCCCACACCGTCACTTGATGCATCGCATTGAATATAAAAGCGTCTATTATAGTCCGGATGTATCAGTACGGGGGCTGAGTTCAAACTTTGTTTCAGTTGATCAATGGTTATCCTAGCTTCGTCAGTCATGGCGAATTTTTTTATATTGTCTTTGGAGAGGTAGTCGTGCAGCGGAGCTGCAATAGTCGCATAGTGCTGGATGAAACGTTGGTGCCAGCCCGACACGCCCAGGAACCGCCGTAGTTATTTTAGGGTCAGATCATGTATCTCTGCGTAGAATTCGTCAAACCCTTCTTGCGCTAATTGTTTTCGTTCCATTATTTCGCGAATAATTTCGTAGTCGGACTCCGCGCTTTTGAAGTGGGTTAGAAGTTCTGCCTTCAGATCAAAGTACCTGAAGTTTGGGTCCTCGGCGTGATCTTTCAGCACCTACCTGAACAACTTCAGCGCGTAGCCCGACAGGAGACTATGGAAATATGTAAACAGCGGATGACGACAAATTTTGTGCTGTTCTCTCATCCTTTCCATTCTAAAGATAAAACTTTCGCCGCTAAGTCCTTTAGTGTTTCCATCCACTTTTTTCCGACATTCACACAAAAAATAAAGATCCAGCAAATGTCCCCCGTTCTCTATGCGCCCGCATGTAAGTGACACGGTTAAAAATTTCATAAAAAAATTCCAACATCCGCAAAACCAATCAAAAACAAGTAAGAAAGTCTAAGTTCGGGCGGAGCCGAACATTAAATACCCAGGACAAGTATTAATAATATTATTATGTTTTCCACCTTCCCGAAAACTACCGCTACATGGTAAGCAGGCGTGATTTTACCCCTATTTCACACATCTTCGATAGAACGTTCAGTTAGACATAATGTGATAACCTTATTTAGTTAGATGTTGGCGCCATCACGCCCATTTTTCAAAATTCCAAACAATGTTACTTCTTTTCAAGGGATTGTCTCTAGTATCAATTTTGACTAAATTAGCGTCCTTAAATTTCGAAATATTAAAGTTTAAAGCATTTCTGAAATTATATGAAAAGCGGCCGTAATTTTAGTCCGATTTCAATATTTTCGACGTTTTGCTTTTCTGTGGGAAGCACAATAACCGTACCGAGTTTGGTACAAATTTGTACAAAGGTTACCGAGATACATATATGTGATCATAACTGGGCGGTGCCATGCCCATTTTCCAAAATTGTATTATAAATATATTTCTTGGTAGAGAATTGTTGCAAGCATCAAATTTGAATAAATTAGCTATAATATTTACTGATTTATCGAAGATTATGTATTTCTCTAAATTACCGTTATATGGGATGTGGGCGTGGTTATTGTCCGATTTTAAAAATTTTCGGCCATTAGGTATGCTGTGCCAAAGTCAACAACCATGCCAAGCTTGGAAGAAATTGGTGCAGCGTTTACCAAGATATACACATGTAACCATAAGTGGGCGTGGCTACGCCCATTTTCCAAAACTTTATAATATTCTTATTTTTTGTCTAAAAATTATTGTAAATGTCCATTTTTAGTGAATAATCTTCAATAGTTACTAAAATATCGCAGTTTTCGTATTCCTGAAAATTACCGTTATATGGGAGGCAGGCGTGGTTATTGTCCGATTTTACCCATTTTCAATACCATCCGTCCTAAGCCCGAAAGAACTGCACGTACCAAGTTTCGTTAAGATATCTCAATTTTTACTCGAGTTATCGTGTGCACAGACGGACGGACGGACAGACAGTCACCGCTTAATCGATTTCTCTTTTCATGCTGATCATTTATGTATACATTTGTCTATATCTATCTCGATTCGTTTTGCCTGTTACAAACAACCGATATGTGAACAAAGTTATAATACCCTTGTGCACAAGTGTGCTAGGGTATAAAAACTAAAGATTCCAGCTAAAATCCAGTAGATCCGAGAATCCATAAAAAAATTTTAAAATCGTAAAACTGAAATTTTCACCTCAGCTCAAAGGTAATCAAACGAAAATTATTCAACATACAGTGTAAAAAAAAATTAATCTAAGAATTATGTCTTCAAAATCCAACTATTCGAGAGATACAGCAATCAAAAAGTAACACCCGATTTACATGATTCAAGTATTTGAAAACAATTCTTGCTCATTCTATTCTATGTTTTCTATTTGCTTTTACACGTTTCAATTCTGTCGAATTCAAGTTTTTGGTTCTTTAAATGGGAAGCAATGAAAATGCCAAAAGCAAAGCATGAAAGTTGAAACGACTTGACGGTAGAGACGCATGTGTACTCGTCCCTTTTCTTCTCACCCCCTCTCTGTGAAAAACAGCAGTCTAATATTTTGTATATATATATGCAAATTTTTTATTTATTTATTTATTTGTCTACAGAAATCTTTCTTACAGACTATTCAAATAACGAAATGAAATTGTTAAATTGTATCAAATAGGATCGAGCACATTCTTATGGTCATCTGCGGCGTAGTGCGAAAATTTAAAAGCTCCTCCAAGACTCTTCTTCTTACGTTACCCCCGTATGCACCTTGCTTTGTATCCAGCCCGGAGATTCAGCCAATGGAGTGGGTTACGAAATAAAGGCAGCACAAAGAATATCCTACACCAGCAAGCCATAAAAAAAATACTGTGTACACTAACGGACCGACAACAATCTAAATGATTCAAACAGACCAATCAAAAATTATCTACAACAAAAACTAAGTCACGTTAAGTAACAAACAAATGCCTTCCCTGCATTTAACCATCTCTGCAGTTATTAGCCACTTTTCTAACTGGCTACTATTGGTGTTTGCTTATAATTAGTAAGGAGCTCTCAGTTTCCCAACAACAAACTCACTTTTGGTTTCGGCCATAGTTAAACAAAAAAAAACTTAGAACTTAATTTTTAATTCTAATACATATTTATTTACAAGATAAAAAAACTCATATAGTAGTGCTTACTAAAGGTTAATTTTCTTTTCCTTATTTCTAAATTCACAAAAAGGTAAACTTACGAATAAGTGGAATATTTGAAGCAAGTGAAAGAAGAGAAAGAAAATATGTACGTATAATATGTACTTAGCAAAAATAACAAAGAAGGGAATTTGAATAACCCTCTAATTAAGAGCGCAAGAGATAATGCAACAGCGTTATTTTCTCTTTCCTTCTTATTCACTGTATACGACAATGCCTTTTAGTCCAGACTTCCTTTAAAGAGGCTATCGAAGAGTGGTTTATATATATGTGCATACACCGAGTAGAGAAAAACTCGAATTATACGGCAAATGCAAGAAGAGCTTATGTCGTAAAAAAAGTAAATATGTATATAATTATATACTTATAGTCGCGTAGATCTAGAGAAAAACAAATATGTATGTGCACATGTTTATATGCTCATATGCATATCTAAGCAACTATATTGTATATAAGTAAAGAACATATTTTGTATAGAAATTTGTTTTTATAAAATTTGAAACGAAAGTAATAATTCGTACTCACATTTAAAACCGGCTAAGTGAAGCGCTTCCCTCGATGCGGTGAAACTCCATATCCTGTGTAATTTTATGCAACGATTTATGGGTATTTACATATACATATGTATAAGTATTTAAACCTATATGTATATATATATATATGTAATTTTATTAAATTTTTTTGAAATTCGAACCACTATTCCTTATATAATTTTCTTCAACACTAATAATTCTCTATAGGCACTTTTTTTCCTCCTTTCACCTTACAACCTCTATCTACGAATTATTTCATTATTTCAACAAAAAATAGATTTAACTATACCTATATTTTTTTCACCTTTACACTTTTTTGAATTTAACGTTAACTCAATTATTATTAAATTTTTCTTCCTTTTTTTTCTTTTTTTACGCGGAAACCAGTTGTTTCTCTAACATCTTCGACATTTAAACTAAATAGGGCTAAATATAAAAGTTTCAGATCACCTAAGCTGTAAGCTGCGTAGCTGTACTTAAATACTTATGTACATAATCTTGTATGTATGTTAAACTTGCCGCTTGAGAACATATGCTATATATACTTACTTTTGATATTTATTTATTTTATTTTTTTTCATATAGCCTGGAGATTTGGAGATTATTCCCTTAATTAACTTTAGCTACTCGATTTTTTCCCAGAATAGTTCATTAGGAGATGCGCGCTTAGCTGCTAGAAGACTAGGGTACTCCATGGCCTCTTGGTTTTAAAAAAAACTAAAACTTGTTTAAACCCGCGGTTTTAACTTTTACTTGTTACTTGTTAGTCGACGTCTTATCCGTCTGGCGGTCAGATCCCATCTCCCGTTGCTTCTATTTTTTCCATTACGAAAACTAGCTTCAATTCTCCCTATATTTTTCTTCTCCTGTTCATACGCAATAAAAGTAGTAGATTTATGCGGAGCTGCAGTAACTTCACAGGGTTTTTCGAATTGTAGAAATATTTATAAACAAAATTTTTGGAAGAAAATGATACATGGAAAAAAAATCTTAAGTGCCAATGTGTGCATGCCCTATACAACCCAGTACAACATTGTACGAGAGGTTCATTAAATGCATAATTAGTATTATTGTTTGACTGAGTAAACAAGCGATTAGTCCTTAAATTATGAGGAGAAAATTGACTCTGAAACAGATCAGATAGCTCACAGCAGTTGATATTGCCGTTGATGATGTTATATACAGAAATTAATGAGAAATACGCTTTTCTATCGCATAGGGATTGCAGTCCAAGTAATTTGCGGAGACCTACATATATAATGAGTATGGTCAATTGGCCAGTCGATCTTAAAGAATATCATTTTTGTAAAAACCTTTTGAACTTTTTTAATTTTATTTGCGTGAACCTCATAGTAAGGATTCCATACTAGAGAGCAGTATTCAAGCCGATATCTGACTAAGGCAACGTAAAGCGACTTCAGGCTTTGAGGGTCTTTAAAATCGCAGGGATTTATTCTGATGAAACCAATCATTGCGAATGCTTTAGACCCAATGTAGTCAATATGTCGTGTGAATGAAAGCTTGGTGTCCAAAACAACGCAAAGATCTTTCACCTTTTAGCTACGGCTTATGATACAATTGTTCAAAATGTAACCATAATCAATGAAAGTTGGTTTTCTAGTGTAAGTTACAATGAAACCTTTTTAACATTCAGAAAAAGATTATATATAGAGCACCATTGTTCGAATGCATGAAGATCGGGTTGCAATTTTTCGCTATCTGATAAACTGCGCGCCTCTAGCAGAAGTTTTACGTCGTCTGCAAACATCAGACAATTGGTAAACTTGAAATGATTCGGCAAGTCGTAAACAGTGTTGCCAGGGCTTCGGCATGAGAAAACGTTCTGCTTGGTCTGAAAAAACGTCATTTCCTACCAAAAAACGTCTTTTTCAAATGAATGTACACAGTTTAAGTACAATTGTTCTTATTAAACTTTTATTGTATACAAATGTACATATGCACGTAAGGTATATTAAAATGTAATTTCGACAAAGCACATTTAAAATTCATTGTAAACAGGTTTGAGATTGTTAATATAAAAATCATTTTATAAATACACTTGTGATCAGCTGATTAAGTCATCAACATTTTGATCGATTTTGGCTGTTTCTCTTTTGTTTATTTAATGTTTTTTTTATTTTTCCATAAAAACCAAGCTCATTATACACATAAAATATAAATCCACATTTCAAACTTTGTGCAAAAATTATAAACAAATCGGCAAAGTTCAGCTAGATTATCAACTTATTATTCAGATTTTTTAGAACTTTTTTGGGTATGCAGTGATAGCCCATTACATTTCAGGACAATAATGTGCAAGTTTAAAGGGGGTAAATAATCGGGTTGATTTTCAATAAATTTTTTTCTTGTAGACATTTGGTTAGGGGGTCGGTTGTCGTAAATGCTAAATTACGTTCTGCTAAGAAGGAGCATAGCAATAGTTCAGCCTTTTTTGCGTTCATTACATTTTCAATTAAGTCCTAAAAAAGTCGCCTACTTTTTTCTGACTTTTTATGCTGCGCAGCATTTTTGATGCTTTTGCAAGCTACTCCTGATTTGGCTTCCAAGAATCCAAAAGAAATACGCATACGCTTCGTTTGCATCATATTTAAGTCATCTGTGTCCAAAGAATAAATACTTTTTGAAGCAGCTATTGCAAAACACAAAGCTTGTAAAGATTTATTAAGAAACTAATTCAAAATCAGTTCTACTTACAAGATTTAGTAACAGAGAAAAATTACTAGAAAGTTAAAAAACGTAATTTTTTACACAAAAAACGTCCAAATGTCGTTAAACATGTCAACCTGGCAACGCTGGTCGTTAATAAAAAGAATGAATAGCAGTGGACCACAGTGAGTTCCTTGAGGTATGCCAGATCATGCCTCGACTAAAGTCATAGAAGTACCAAATTCTTACGAATAGTTTTCTACCCTTCAGGAAACTAGCGAAGAAATCCAGGAGCTTACCACTTACTCCATAACGCTCCAGCTTATACAACAGTATTGAATGGTCGACCTTATCAAAGGCCTTTGAAAAGTCAGTGTAAATTGTAACTCTTTTAAACCGATTATTTCTCTCCTGGTAGAGAATATACGCCATTCTCTACTATTCATTACACTGTACAGCACTCGGCTGGGTATTGAACCAAACCAACTTTTTTTAAGAGATTGAGTTATAAGTAAAAAAGTAATTTCTCCTTTTTTCGAAGTTAGCCTCCGAAATCGAGATATGGGCGTTCGAAGTTCGAATTTGGAATTTTGGTAAAAAATTATTTTTAATTACTGCATGTAAAAAGCAAAAAAAAAGTAAAAATACAGACGTGGTCCGCCTTTTGCTCTTAGTTATATGGTATATAACTTTTGTTGTGAAAACTTATGTTACAGGTGTTATAACGGGCCAAAGGTCAGATCTTCGAAAAATTAAAAACTAATATTTCAGAAAATTTTGAACTGACTGTTAAAAGATTCATATTGTTGTAAAAGTGATTTAACCGCCTCTCTTGTGATATGCACAATTTTCTTACCCCTTGCCTTCCATTTAGAATCGAGAAGGGAAACGGCCAATCAAAAGGCAACAATTTTTGTTGGAAACTGATTCACCATAAGTTATTTTCTTCTTACTTTTTACAGTCCATTTTAAGGAAGTTCCAACGTTATGTAAAAACCTTAAGAAAACACTAAAGTATTTTGTTTGAATTGAAAATTCAGTACAAATCAGTACAAATTTTGAAAAATCAGGACATTAGCGTACTGATTAAAGAAATGAATTAAATCAGTACAAGAGTTGGAAAATCAGTACTGTACTGGTAAAATCAGTACGTCTGGCAACCGTACTCCCATACAAGCTGAACTTCGCATTTCGCTTATCTGTGTAACCGCTTATGCTAACGTTCTGAAATTTGACACAGCTGCATATGTTATCATTACGGAACTTATGGCGAAAAGTGGTGTGTATTCGAAAGGGGTATGGCAAAAAGTGGTATGTATTCGAAAGAATTCAGAAGATGCAATTTCCATATTGCTTATATCCTTAACCACTTATGATAGAAAAGGTAATGGCATTTGATACACCTACATCATTATACATTTAAAATGGCAAAAATCATTCAATTGGGAACATTTCCTATCAGATTTCTAAGTCGCATTGAATGATTATTATTTTGTGTAATGGTTTTTGTAAGGAGCAGTGTGTTTGTCTTCCGTTAGGTGGCGTAGGGATTGAGAGTAGAGATGGGCATGGGACTAAATATTAAGTCCCGATCCCGCCCATCCCGAAATTCAATTTTCCGAACCCTCTCATCCCGACGTTTTTCAGAATTGTATCGCGAGCCCGCGGCCACGAAAACTATCTCCAAAAAAGATCACATGTCTTTCAAATTAATTTTAAATAAAAATAAAAAAATATGAAAGAACTGGCATCCTCAAATTATTTTGTTTTGCTTTGCAGTTCGTTTTCGCCTCAATAAAACATAAAAAGTGCATATTTTATACAAATTTTTTAAGGAAGATTTTCTGAATTTGCGGAAGTTGCGGTTTTATCCGGAGTATCGGGAAAGGATTTTGATCACGTTCCGTCCGTTAAATTTTTACAGACCTTCCTGATGGGTCCCGATATTCCGTACCCATCTCTAACTGAGAGCTATCCTTAAAATATATGGTCAGATTTTCTTCATCTTAAGAACACATATTAGCAACATAAAATTTGGTGCAATTCGGTAGCCCAATCATGTGATGCAAAAATATTGGGCGTTAGGCCCAATCTTGACAAAAACCCGTGTAAAACCGCCGCTACAGAAGGAAATATTATATTTTGTTTTACACCTTCGAGGTACTTAATCTCCACCGATTCTAATGAAAAGAATGAGGAGTTTATGCAGATGTTGGCAATTTAGTTTTAACATTCCAAGGGGCTCTCAGACCAATATAATCGTATTGTATTTACAGTCTGGATTGGTATTTGTTTAACATATTAGTCAGTGAGGAACCGTTAGGCATCTCATGAATACATACATATGCATATTTTTTGTAAATGAAAATTGAGGTTCCTTTCTTGGTATAATTTCGAAAGCTAGTAAGTAGTTTGGTTTTAAGTTTTCCCATGAATTCGCTATAAGTTTTGATGGTGGACCTCAAAATCGTCATTAGCATAAACACATTTTAAAACTGTATGAAAAAATGTCGAATTTCGACAACTGGGCGATACTAGTTTAAATAAAACAAATCATTAACAATGTTTTAAGCTTTAGTTCGTTCTTGTTAACCCACAGCCCCGTTAAAAATAAAGCAAAAGTATATGTAACAGAAGTCCAAGGCATATAAAAATATAAAAACACGAGGTTTTTGATTTTTTACATAACAGGTTATATAAAAAATTAAAGGTTAATTTTCTGTTTTATTTGAATAAAGTATTCAATTGTATTTCTAATTGTAATTTTTTTAGTTTTAAATATTTTTTATAAGAAAAAATTGGTATTTCTCCTTTTAAGTGTTTTGTTCTCAAATTTTTATATAAGAAGTATACAAATATGCATATCAGAAGAAAGGGAGTTTAATCGTCTTTACAACGGTACAAATTGTTTAAAAGTCCGTTAGTAATTTTTATGTCTAAAATATTTTCTTTATAAAAAAAGTTTTTCTTTAAATGTGGTTTTTCTTCAATTTTTATATACGAAGTATACAAATATGCTTATCAGAAGAAAGGAGTTTAATTGCCTTTACAATGATACCAATTTTTAGAAAATCGGTTAGTATTTTTTTGTTTAAAATATTTTCTTTATGAAAAAAGCAATTTTTTCCTTTAAATGTGTTTTTTTTTAATTCTTATATTCGATGCATACAAATATGCATATCAGAAGAAAGGGGATTTATCGCCTTTACAACAATACTAGTTTCTTAAAAATCGGTTAGTATTTTTTTTTGTTTAAAATATTTTGTTAAGGTTTTTTTTCATTTTAATATGTATTTTCTCAAATTTTTATATACCAAGTATACAAATATGCATATCCGGAAAAGGGGATTTAATCATCCTTACAACGATACCAATGTTTTAAAAATCGGTTAGTAATTTTTTTGGTTAAAATATTTTTTTTTTGTATAAAAGTATTTTTTCACCGAAATTGTGTTTTTTCTAAAATTTTGATGTAACAAGTATACAAATATGCATAACAGAGGAAAGGAGGTTTCATCGCCTTTACAACGATGTAAATTTTTCAATTGTTTGAAATATAAGGAACTTTGACCCCTTATAGCACGTGTAATATAAGTTTGCACAAAAAAAGTTATATACCATTTAAATAAGAGCAAAAGCAGGACTACGTCTATATTTTTAGGTGTTCAGTTATTTACATGCAATAATTAAATAAAATTTTTTACAAAGGTCCTATAACTTCCAAGGTCCACATCTCGATTTCGGAGGCTAACTTCGAAAAACAGAGAAATTACTTTTTTTACGTATGACTCAATCTCTCAAAAAAAAAATTGGTTTGGTCCAATACCCAGAAAAAAAGTTGATTTTGCCGTACAGTGTTAGCAGTAGAGAACAAGGCGGCGAATTCATATATGAATTCTCTGAACCGTGTTATGTGTTCATACAAACACGATATATGCCAAAACGGTGACAGGAATCTGGCCTTACCTTGGTTATGCAACACATAAAGCGCTCGACCCAGTTCACGGTCATTTAAAAACGAGGCATAAACCAAAATTCAATGCACCCGGAAATTTCCAAACGTGTATTGAATCGAATTTGTTTCAAATTGGGTTTTTCTTTTTTTTTTTGTGTTCCTCGCATCGGTTGGAAACCCCCTATAAATACACTATTCATTTGGCGCGAAGTGAAATATAGGCTGGGGTTCTTTATATTGCCCGGTGTAAATTCGATTTGTTTTATTATTTCAAATTTGAATTATGGTTCGCTTCCTTCGGTTGACCGCGAAAATTAATTGTTAAAGAAAATCGAGCCAAATATTACGATTTTCTCTTCCCTCTAGTCACTGTCTCACTCCATACACTATAACGACACCGCCACAGCAGCGATAGGTACAACAACGCGCGAAAAACAAGCAACAACAACGCGCAACAGCAACAAAACGCGCGACAGTAACAAAAACAACGCTCGATAGCCACAACAACGCGCGACAGCAAAAATAACGATCGACAGGTGCAACAATGCGCGACTAAAGCGGGTACAACAACCGTCACAGCAGCGACAGTTACAAACAAGCGCAACAGCAACAACAACGCGCCAAAATCAACAACAACTGTCACAGCAGCGGGTTCATCAACGCGCAACAGCAACGACGCCGCCATAGAAGCAGGTGCAACAAGCGCGAGTCTGCACAACGCGCGACAGCAACAACAACCGCCACAGCAGCAGATTGCAAAAGCACCGCCATAACAACGGCTATTGCAGTAACCACAACAGCATAACAACTACGGTTGCGGGAAGCAACAACGTAACCGACTACAACAACAAGCACCAGAAAGGACCACAACAACCGGTTATAACAACAACAGCAGTGCCCCACCAAGGCCTGCTCCAACCGTGGGCCTAAACAATTTTTTTTTTTTAACAAACAAAAAAACAAAAAGAAAGGGGGAGGAGGAATTGAAAGTAAAATCAAAATTTAAACGAGCAAAAGCTAAAAGAGACAAGATAAAATGTAACCACGCATAAAGCAGCAATAAGAATTAGGTGTAGTATTAGCGTATTAATAAGCCATATGTATAAATATATAGGTACATATGTATATACATGCGCATGCATATATACATACCTGTATGTGATACATTTGTACGCGGTAGAATTGGCGGCTTCCCAAGTGGAGCTCCTGAAAGACGAAAAATATAAACGGAGATAGCCACCCAAACGTGATTAAGCTCTTTCGGCTTCCCCGGGAAGTGTGCAGTGCGTCCTTTCCGTAGTCGGGGTGACGGAAACGCGTGTTTCCTACAAACTATCGTCTGTATGGTGATTTGTAATCACAAAATATAAAATATAATCAATTTTTCGCGGACTTGCAGTTCGGCCAGTGGTAGTCAAATAGTTTAAGCAAACTTAGCGAAGTACCAAACCAAACAGCAGATAGTGACTAAAGCTAGGGTGGTAGCAAAATTGCCCTGTGGGTTAGAGTATTTTTATTACTAATAAAAAAATAAAATAAAATAAAGTAAAAATAAAAAAAAACTATGAGCCTCGTGTATCGAATGAAACAATTCATTTATGTTTTAATTGTATTGAATTTATTTTACTGAGAAACTCAATGTCACTTTGTAGGTTCTTTTACAATTGAATTCTTAGCCTAACATATTGGGGTATTTATGGGAAATAATTGCTGCATAAGCATAAATAATATTATAAATAAATTGAAGCTTAAAGTTAGTTTGTTTGACGGTTTGGCACGTGTGCCTGACAATGCGTGAGTTCAATATTCAAAATATTCAAACAACTGAAATATGAAACCCTTGTTGTTATGAATAAATTAAATAATTATAAACGTTAAGCATGGTCGACTTTCAGTTACACTACTCCTCCTTTTTTAAAAGAATGCTCATACAGAGTTTATTGTATGAACATTCCTATTTAGCAAGTAATTAAATATAATAATAGTTTATAAATTTATTTAAACTTAAAAAAAATAGTTTTAATGATTATATATCTTAATTCTATTTTTATGTACAATTTGGGTTTTTCCCGTTTTCTTATCAGTTATAGGTACATTATTTTTAAAATCTATATTATTAATTTTAAATGGTCCTTTGTATTGTGGGTCCAATTTGTGCCCTGATTCGTTTTTTAGCAAAACTAAATCACCTATTTTAAAGTTATAATCTAAAACTTTTTTATCAAAATAAGATTTTTGTACTATCTTAGCTTGTTCTATCATATCTTTTGCTCTTTTATGAGATATTTCTAACCTAAATCTAATTTCCTTAGCGTAATTATCTAAATTATAAAGTGGGCTTATTTTGTCAACCTGATCAAATTGTTGAAACCCATTTGGAAGTTTTCCAAAAACTAACTCGTATGGACAATAGTCATGTACAGTTGATGGTGTTGTATTAAAGCAGTATGTAAAATACTTAAGCCACTCATCCCAATCACTTTTGTCTATCGATACATATGTATGACCTTACATATTGGTTAAACGCTTTATGTGATTTCTCGACCGTCCCTAACGTCTGGTGGTGGTGGGCGGTTGATGTTAGTTTTTCTATATTTAAAAGTTTGCATATTTCTTCTAAAAGTGAATTTTTATATTCCGTGCCCATGTCCGATATGAACGTCTTCATAGGACCGTAGACGAGAATAAAATTATCAAAAATTGCCTTAGCTATAGTTTTTGCATTTTTATCTTTAGTTGGTATTGTCACTAAATATTTAGTCATGTCGCATATTATCGTGACTGCGTATGCATTTCCATTTTCTGACAATGGTAGCGGGCCGATTGTGTCAACGAATATTGTATCAAATGCCTTGTTTGGTGTTGGCGTCAAAGTCATTGGACTTTTTATATGTTTTGTGACTTTGGTTATTTGACACTTATGACAATTCTTAACATATTTCGTGATTGTTTTAGTCATGTGTTTCCAGTAATAGTATCTTTTTATTTTATTCAAGGTTCTTGAAATGCCACAATGACCTCCTTCTGCCGGGTCATCATGATATCTTTTTAATATACTTTCAATTGTTTTTGCATCTTTATAATTTATTTGGGTCCCCTCATTCAGTAGCGCTACTTTCATTTTAATTAATTTCTTATTGCCCATTTCTTTAAATTCATTTATAGAGACAAATTCGAAAATTTTCTCACTAGGTGCCACTTGTAATTTGTCAATTGAATGCTTATCGGCCACATCATCGAGCCTAGAGAAAAATTGACCTAAGTCAAATTTCCCTTTAACAAACAAATCATTGATTTGTATATATGTTTTAATAGATTTACCCCGTTTGATATAGCATGTCTTGGATGTAATCTTTAATTTATAGTATTTTCTCACGTCAGTGTTATTAATAGGTACATATATACTGGGCTTATCATATGTATTAGATTGATGCGTTTTAATTGTGTTTTGATTAAGAGAACTTTTGTTTGTCATAGATCTTGTTTGCATTTTGTATAAAGTGTTATTTTTAACATTTATATCTTTTAAATCGTCAATTGTAATGCGTGATAATGCATCCGCAACATAGTTGTCTTTTCCCCTAAGGTACTCTACCACAAATTCATATTCTTCAAGATCAAGACTCATTCTAGTTAGTTTTGAGCTAAGGTTTTTCATTGAAAATAGGTAAGATAGTGGCCTATGATCTGATCTTACCAGAAAATTTGTTCCGTAAATGTATGGTTTAAAATATGTTATTGCCCAATGTATGGCGGTTAATTCTTGTTCAATTGTTGACTTATTGCTTTCTCCTTTTGTGAAAGTTCTAGATGCATATGCCACCGGCAATTGTTTTCCCTCATATTCTTGTGTTAGTACAGCACCACATGCGTGTTTGCTTGCGTCAGTAGTTATACAAAATTGTTTGCTGAAATCTGGGTACTTTAACAATGTAGGACTTATCAATGCCTTTTTAAGGTGCTCGAAAGCATTATTACATTCTAGTGTCCACTGAAAAGGTACTCCTTTCTTTGACAATCTAGTGAGATGTCTTGAGTATTCAGAGAAATTTTTTATTAACCTCCTGTAGTAGTTACAGAATGCTACAAATCTTTTCGCACTATCTGCATCTGTAGGTATAGGGTAATTTTTAATTACTGAAAATTTTTTGTCGTCGGGGAGTATGCCTTTGTCAGTGCACTTATGTCCTAAATAATTGCGACATAGTTCAAAAACATCCGATAGGTTTGATAGCATGTGTTTCTCAGAGCAACTCAGGACTACCAGGTCGTCCATATAGAGAAATGCTTGTTCTGGTTTTAAACCGCTAAACGCAATTGTCATCATTCTTTGAAATGAATTAGGGGCAATTTTTAATCCGTATGGGAGTCTAGAAAACCTGTAGGATCCATTATTTGTAGAAAAGGATGTCAGGTCTCGTGAATTTGTTTCTAGTGGTATTTGATGGAATCCTGACATAAGATCCAAACAAGAAAAATATTTAGCTCGACCTAATTGGTCTAGGATGTCATCTATTCTTGGCAGTGGGAATTTATCCGCTATTAATTTTTTGTTAATCTGCTTGTAATCTATTACTAACCTCCATCTTTTTTCAATTGAATTTGGAAGTGATTTTTTCTGAACTAATAAAATAGGACTATTATATTCGGAACATGATGGCTCTATTATTCCATCTTTTAACATTTTTGAGACTTGTCTTTCAATTTCTTCTTTGTGAGTGTGTGGTATACGGTAGTTCTTAATGTATACTGGGTCTGTATCTTTTGTCCTTAACTTTTGTGTGTAAAAATTGTTTGATGTGATTGCTTCTGTTTCTAATCCAAAAATATCGCGGTACCTAGAACATAATTCCGTTAACGTTTTTTCAAATAGTTTTGGAAAATTTTTCTTTCTTCTTGAAATTATGTTATAGTCAGTGAGATTTTCTGATTGAATTCTGTTTAGTTTTACCGTTACTGGTCTGTCATTTGTGTTAAGAATTCGTATGAATGCATTTTCAGATTTTACCAAGGTACTTGCAATGAATATACCTGTTTGTATTTCTTGATTAGGTATCAGTAGTTCTTGAAAAGGAGTAGAAAGTTTCACCCTTCTTATAACTTCTGACATAGCTGGGAGTGTTATGTCATCGTTACAAGTAGTTATAATTGGTATTTCAATGTGCATTTGGAATTTTTCTGGTCTGAGGGTTAGGAAATCTTGATTCTCATTGAATTCAAGTAGACAATTGTATTTTTTCATAAAGTCCATTCCAATAATGCCATCACACGGTATTGGGAAATCGTTTTGTACTACATGAAACTCGTGTGGTATTAAGTAATTTTTAAACTTTAAATCGAAAAATTTTGTGCCTATTGAATTGATTTTTCCTTGTCCAATGCCTTGTAGTGTTGTAATGTGTTTTTTGTTTATGTGTTTAAGTGTATCTTGGTCATGTTTAATTATGGAAATGTCTGCTCCTGTGTCAACTAGTAGTGTTATGGCGGTGTTAGTGTGAGCAATTCTGACTTGTATGTAAATGCTAAAGTTAAGGTTAAGATTGTATATTTTGTAGTCCGAGCTTATCTTAGGGGAATGTCCAGGTTTTCCGAACTATTGTTGTCTGTTTGGGTCATTCTAATATTCCTTGTATTACCTCGGTAGGTATTTCTGTTTTGACCTCTATTATTATAGTTATTTCCACTATAATTGCTGTTTTGGCCATTGTGGTTTCTTTGAACATTGGTTCTATTTTGAAACCTTCTTCCAAAATTTCTATTGTTTTGGAATCTGTTGCCAAATTGTCTTTGTCGGTAGTGCAAAATGGTATTTTGTTGGCCTGTAGCTTCTGTACAACTTCCAACAAATTTGCTTATTACTTCATTCATGTCAGTAAACTGACCTGCTTCCATAATAAGTTTGACTGTTTCTAATGTGCAATTTTTAGTTATTGCCCTTACGGCTGCTTGTGTCGCATATTTACTTGCCAAATTTAAGTTTATGCCGTCATTTATATATGCATTTTCTAATGATTTTGTTAGTGTTTCTATTTCATTGCAGTAATTTGTAGCAGTTTTGCTACTTTGTCTTATATTCATAAGTTTTGCAGTCACTACTTCTACTGACTCACCTTTTACGGTGGTGCGTAGTTTGGTACTGATTTCCGCAATTGTATTTTCATTGTCAATTAAATTTCTCGAATTTCCTTTAAGTTTAGTCTTAATTAAGGAAATGGCTATTGCCTCATGTTCGCCTTTTATCGCATCAACCAGAGTTAGTGCGTCAAGGAATGAACGTAAATTTTCTGATTTGCCATCAAAATCAGGTATAAGCTTTGTTGCTGTATTTATAAATTCTACTACTGTCTGTGTCATTGTGGGAGTTTGTATAATTTCTTGTTTTTTCTAACTATAACCTTCTTTTTTTTTTTTAATTAATTCTTATTTTAGTGAATTTTTAATTAACATTTATTTATTTTTATTGATAAAATTTTGGCTTAATATTTAAAAAAAAAG
>NW_023459239.1:6845-7682 GCF_013731165.1 Rhagoletis pomonella | reverse complement strand
TATATGTATATAAAAAAAAAATATTTTTGCCACGAGCGAAAATTCGCTTACTGGCCCTATGAGTGCGGATTGACGCACATCAGTTTTTGTTTGCTTATAATATAATTTATTGTATTGTAACCTTATCGCTCTTCGAGTCGCTGGTGGGGAACTTAATCGAAACGCCACCACATTCTTCCATAATGGCCGATATTAGTTTACCTCCTGTGCCAATGATGGAATTGTAAAACTTCGGTGAAATTTGTACCTCTTCCGTAACAATATCGGACAACTCGTTTTGAATCTTTTGAATACGTTCCTTGGCCTCCAACACATTTTCTTTCTTTCCTGTGATCACAATCACTTCGTTCGTATCGCCCTCAGCCGGCAAGTCGATTTTCGTTTGTGTTTCATCACGTATTTTTTTGATATTGGCACCGCCCTTGCCGATGACGAATTTGTGGAACTGCTTGAAGATTGGTACCTCAATGATGTGTGATGACTCCTGTATCTCCTTAACTAGTTTCAGCAAATCTTTGTGGCTGATCAAGTCAAAGTGCTTTTTAGTGCATAATTTTTAAGCACAAAATTTTAAAAATGTTGCAATTTAAGCAAACCAGGATTCAGGCTGATCTGTGCAGCAAAGCACTAGACTGCCACTGTGCAATTCAAATCTAAGCACCGGTTGGCAGGATAGCTTTTTTGCAAATTAATTTTCGCAAAAAGCTGGCAGGATCGCCATGTATCGAATGAAACAATTCATTTATGTTTTAATTGTATTGAATTTATTTTACTGAGGAACTCAATGTCGCTTTGTAGGTTCTTTTACAATTGAATTCTTAGCCTAACATATTGGGG
>NW_023459239.1:4089-6745 GCF_013731165.1 Rhagoletis pomonella | reverse complement strand
CTGCCTTAGAAAGGGAGGTCGATGGCAGCAAAATTTCGGTAGAAGCCGTCAAGTCATTAAGAAGCGCGTACAGCGGTACGAAGACAGCAACCCTGCTGCTGCCAGCCGCCATGGCCAGCAAATTGATCGCAGTGGGCAAAGTTCGGGTAGGGTGGGTAATCTGTCGAATAAGACTAAAAATGCACCCGACGCAATGTTTCAAATGTTTAGAGTTTGGCCACCTGGCAAGAAACTGTAAAAGAATTCACGATTCGAAAGGGGCGTGCTTCAATTGCGGTGATATAGGCCATAGAGTCAACGTATGTAAGAAGGAGAAACGGTGCGTAATATGCTCCAGAAACAAAAATCCAGACGTAAGGCACAGGACAGGCGGAAAAGACTGCCCGTACTATATAGAGGCGATACAAAAATCCCGGACATCATGAAGGTCTTGCAGCTTAACCTGAACCACTGCAAAGCTGCACAGGAGCTATTGGAGCAGATTGACCACAATGTTGACATAGCGCTACTAAATGAACCATACAAGGTGGGGGATTGTCAGCTATGGGCCCAGGACAATGCCGGTCGAGCAGCGGTGTGGAGCTGCGCCATAACGCCGCTTCATATGGAACAACTCAAGGCAGACGTAGGTTTTGTATGTGTTCGAGTCTCTGGATTAGTTGTATATAGCTGCTACATACCGCCTAGTTTTACCCTCGATGAATTCGATGCCGTCATGGATAAGCTTACCTTTGATGCCCGGACTAGATCACCCGTATTAATAGCCGGCGACTTCAATGCTTGGGCCTTGCAATGGGGAAGCCGACGAACTAACGCCAGAGGAAGAGCTCTTCTTGCAGCATCATCGTCTCTGGATGTGGCATTATGCAACTCGGGTACCAAATTTACATTCAGCAAGGATGGGGTGGGGTCCATTATTGACCTCACATTTATCAGCAGCAGGCTGTTTCGACACACGTCTTGGGAGGTTAGCGACGAGTACACTCATAGCGACCACATGGCTATCATTTTCTCGATACAGGAGGAGAGAGAGAGCAGAAAAGTCAGTGCAAGAGCAACAACAGGTTGGAAGGTCAACTCTCTAGACGAAGAGGCGCTAGTAGCCATGATGTCTGGAATTTCGTTTCCCTACGGAGCTAGTAACATGACGAACTACCTCATGGCCAAAATCACTCAAGCGTGCGACGCTTCGATGAAGAAAAAATACCCGACCAGCCGACGTGCACCAGTTTATTGGTGGAATGAGCAAATAGCGGACTTGCGACTGCAATGCAACTGAGCGAGAAGAAACCAGGGTGGACAAAAACTCGGAGTTCGAACGATCGAGCGAGCAAACACCTACTCAATGCCTCGCAGACAACGAGGCGCTCGCAGCTCGTACTCGTAGCAGCAATGAGGCGAGGCACGAGAAGTTTGGCTCGCTCGCCAAACGAGCGAGCGCTGCTTGTTTGCTCGCGCTCCTATTAAACGAGCGAGGCTGTTGTGTGTTGCCTCGCTCGCAGTGCGAGGCGAGTAGCTGTCTGCATACTACTCACGAGCGAGCGCTCCGAGTGTACTATACATCACATGCATTTTTGTGCATAAAAATTTGGGAATGTATGTCAATAGATTATGTACGAAAGTATGTTAATAATTGTATGTACATATGCATATATATATGTAAAGTATTATGTTAGGGCAGCATTTAAAACAACAAATAAAATTGATTACATACCAATGATTATGGAATGAATTATTTTTTAGAGTTATATTCATACATGTGTACACACATAACATGCATATTTATATATATATGTATGTACGTATTTATGTATATATGCATTTATGTATGTATGTACATATGGATGTATTTTGTCTTTACAGAGAAAAGTAAGAAACGAGGATATTATGATCGTTTGTGCCGCTACTTGTTAACACCCCCAAAATAGTTTGCTACTTGTAGCAGTTATGCTGTATACCTGAATGAAATATAGTCCTTGGTGAAAAATTTATTTGTGGCCTGTTGTTCAAGGACATATGTACATCCATATGTATGCATATGTATATATATATACATATGTATGTATATACATATCTGCATGCGTGCATACAATCCTTTACTCGAAATCCTTAGTTGCTGCAATTTTTATCCCATACATTTTTGCCGACCATACAACGCGTTTGCCTGTCTAATCTGCTTGCCTCATTTGCCTCGCTCCTTTACTCGCCTCATCTGCCTCGCTCGTTTACTCGCCTCGCTCGTCTGCTACTGCAAATGAGTGCCTCGCTCGCAACGACGCCCTCGCGAGGGCAGAGCTAATGAGGCCCTCGTTTGTTTGCCGCTCTACTCTTGTGCTGCCCTCGTTTGCTTACTCGCTCGCTGGCTGCTCAGCGCGTGCGCTCGTACTTAACGAGTGCTCGTTTGCAAACAGCCTCGCGTGTTGCTCGGGAGTTGCGCTAGCTCAGAGCAAACTAACGAGCGAGCGAGGGGCTAAAATGAGGCAAATCCGAACCCTGGAAGAAACTACCAGCATGCCAGAAGGTCTGAAAGCTTTACCGGCGAACATGCTATATACAGAGCTAAACGCAAGGAGCTTAAACAAGCCATTAAGCTCAGCAAGCGAAAGTGCTTTACTAGCTTGTGTGAAAGCGTCCAAAATGACCCCTGGGGCTTAGC
>NW_023459239.1:0-3989 GCF_013731165.1 Rhagoletis pomonella | reverse complement strand
TTTTTTCAATGAAAAATCCTTCCTCCAAATTAACCCGAGTTAGATTAGATTTGGAAGAATATGACTTTGAGGTGGAGTATATAGCTGGAAAAGAAAATTATATAGCAGACGCACTATCGCGCATAGATATCAAAAACCTTAAGGAAATGACAGTAGAAGCATGCAAAATAATGAAAGTTACGACAAGATCGGAAACTAAGCAAACAACCAGTAATAACATTAACAAAGAAGAAAAGAAAAGTCACAATGAGAACCCTGTAATATATGAAGCGCTTAATAAATATGAAGTTAAAAGACATGTCGAGCTCGTTTTTGATCCTCCGAAATTATGGTTCAAAGAGGGAAAGAAAATTTGTAGCGAAATAGATACAAGCAACCTAATTGTTGAGGCGAAAATTGACTTAGGACAATTCTTTACCAGGCTTATGAAAGAAGCCGGCTATTTAGGACTTGTAAAAATACAGTTGTCCTTAGGAGACAAATTATTTAATTATACTCGAGTAGATAAATTTATAAAAATAGGTACCAAAGGTCTCAAAAACTTAACTATTGCATTAACTCCGGAGGTTATGCATGTGACAAATATTGAAAAAATTAAAAAGATTCTTCACAAATATCTCGATGATCCTGTTAATGGTGGCCACCCAGGAATCAATCGTACGACCAACAAAATAAAACAAAAATATTACTGGAAAAATATGAAAAATGATATTAAAAAATATGTCAAGAAATGCATTAACTGTAAGAAAAATAAAATCAATACACACCTGTAAGAACCAATGATAATAACGGAGACACCTCCAAAAGCTTTTGATACAGTAGAGATCGATACAGTTGGACCATTTCCAAAATCTTTAAACGGAAACGAATATGCAGTCACCATTGTATGTTATCTGACTAAATATTTAATTGCAATCCCAATAGAAAGCAAACACGCAAAAACAGTTGCTAAAGCAATATTCGAAAACTTCATTCTAATATATGGATGTATGAAAACACTCATAACAGATATGGGAACCGAGTAGAACACATATATGTAATACTCCTATATTGGCAGTAAGAGCTAGTACCGTCCGAAAACACTACAGTACAGATATATCAATAAACACGAACGAAAGAAAAGGAATACATACGTTTATAAATAAACATGTACACGACACATTTACAAAAACAGCACTCAAGTACACAATACATTGACAAAAACAGTACTAGACTGTCTCGCTTTGATTTCGGAATGCTTACACATTGAGAAGTTAGCTTACTACCAATATAGAAGTATTACATATATGGTAAAAAAATAATTTATTTCAAGAATTATGTAAACTTTTAAAAATTGAGCATAAAACCTCAACACCTTACCATCATCAAACTTTAGGCACGGTTGAACGCAGTCATAGAACATTCAATGAATATGTGCGTTCCTACGTATCCATTGACAAGGACGATTGGGATGAATACCTTAGATACTTTTCGTATTGTTACAATACAACACCTTCCTCAGTCCATGGTTACTGTCCTTTCGAACTAGTTTTTGGAAAAACACCTCTGACTTACGAATTCTTACAAGAAAACATAGTTAGCCCAGTATACAATTATGAGGCCTACGACAAAGAAATAAAATATAGGTTACAAATAGCACAGCAAAGAGCTAAAAGATTAGTGCAGGAAGCTAAGCAAAGACAAAAAATTAATTATGATAGAAGTACTCTAAGTAAGGAAATAAATATAGGAGATTTAGTACTAGTTAAAGACGAAACAGGTCATAAATTAGATAGTAAATACATTAGATATCTTATTATTAGATAAGTAATAAAAATAAGAAAATCATAATACATAAAAATAGGCTTAAATTGTTAGAATACGAACATATCAGTTTGTTAGCGTAAACACAAAACTTAGAATTAATTTTCCATTTAATCACTTTACAAAAATATACTGCACGAATAAATAAATAGCTTCAACAAGAATGTACATTCATACCAAAATAAAAATCTTTATCGATTTTACATTTAATTATGTCATAAAAATATACCGCATGAATAAATAAACAAATAAATGAAAAAAAGACGCACACAATAAATAAAAGAAACTCAAGTAATTTGTAGTTAGGTCATAAATTTTAATTGAAATAGAATACTCATACATTGACCTCACAAATGTATAAGCATTCTTTTAAAGAGAGGAGGTGTAGTCTATCAGAAATGCATATCTACATAACAAAGTTCCACACGCGCCATAAATGCATTAAACTTATTTTGTCGGTAATGCAAACAAATTGTAGTTCACACGATATATTATGGAATGCTTGATTTCTGCTTACACTGCATTCTCCCGTAAGCATATTTTGCTAAGCTAAGCCAATGTGCATTTGTATGTGCATAAGTGTCTGGCTGCACATACATGTGTTTGTAAGACTAGTATGTAAGAAGTATAATAAATATGTATTATAGTAAATAAGAACACATAGAATTAAATAAGTTTAAATTTGTATAAATTAGGAAAGAATTAATGAATAAAGAACAATATTCGTTAAGCGCTTGACTGCGCCACAACAAATTGTCGTCTTATTACATTGTCGTCTTATTACAGTCGCTCAAAACGCCCAAAGTTTTCCATGTATGTTATATGGGGAAAAAACAACTTTTCGTAGAAATGTTATAGAATTCTTGAAAATCAATATTTTTGTATCGGAAAACTCTGCTTATCTTCAGAAGGTTCCCAGTACTATAACCAATTGTTTATTTAACAACTTTTTCATCGCAACTATAATTTATAGGCCCGCCTAAAACGCACAAAAATCCCGAAAAATGGAAAAGGGGGACCAATAAAAAATCGTTAGTGTTAAAAATGGTCAAATAAATAATTGCGCATTATTACTGAAAGTCTCCTGAAGACAACCAGAGATACCGATCGAAAAATATTTATTTTCAAGAATTTTATACCATTTCTACGAAAACTTTTAGCGCTCTGAGCGACCTCTTAATATTTTTTGATTCCAAAATAAAAGAATAGGGGTATACTTTATTTCGATACAGAACAATCCTAGGGGGTGAGAGGATTACAACTCCGACTTTACTGGACTTTACTTTCGACCACCCTAATATACATACTAGGTAGGTGGTAAGTCTCCTTCAAATTAGGGTAGATATATCAATGGTAAAACTATAATTGAGGTAAGTATTTTAGGGACCTATAATTAGGGTAATTAGTCAAGGTAGTTAAACTAAATAAGGTAAGTGTAAGGTATTTTAAAAAGAACAAGAAAGTTAAATTAAGTCATGCAGGTAATTATGTTTAGGGGAAGTCTGGTAGGTTTTTAATTCAAGGTAAGTCCGGTAAGTTATCGCAGCAAGTAAAGTTAATTCAATTAATCCTAAGTAAAGTAAGCAAAATTTTTTCGTTTTTTCGGATTATTTTATGAATATTATGAGTTGGAATTAATATATTTAGTGTCCATTTTTTGTTGTGGTTTCTATATATTCCTTTTTGGTTTTAATTGGTAAGTATTTGGTTCCGGGTTTGTTTTGGTTTGGTTTTATGTAACTAGTTTAATCTGATTTTATTTGGTTTATTATTATCTAATTCAGTGTAATTTTATTTTATATAATTTGATTTTGCTTTAATTTAATTTCAATTTTATTTAATGTAATTTAGCTTAATTTTATATCAATTGATTAAATTAATTTAATCATGATGTAATGTGGAACGATTTTCCGTAATTCCTCTCGGAGAACGAAAAAGTTACACTGAATACCCTGTCAGAAACACCAACAACGAAAATGAGAATAATTTAATCATATGTAACTTTACTTCGTTTCGATTATTCCTTTTCCTTTTTCTAAAAAACATTTTGTCATTTAAGCAACTTTATTTTGTTTTCGCTTTACGGTTTTCCTTAAACCTACACTTTTCCTTTTTCTAAAAAACATTTTGTCATTTAAGCAACTTTATTTTGTTTTCGCTTTACGGTTTTCCTTAAACCTACACTT
>NW_023459238.1:58833-68078 GCF_013731165.1 Rhagoletis pomonella | reverse complement strand
CAGCACAGAAGAAAATTTTTGGCTTGTTCATTTGTTTTAAATGTCCTGACAGGTTCGATTGATTGTGCTGAGATTTTGTATAGAATTCCGCTCAACATTTCCGTCAAAAATTTACGACATACTGACATGTTTCATGTGTATAGATTTAAATCTACCTATGCTCTTAATGCTCCAATTTCGCGTACTCTGAGAGAGTTAAATGAATTTAAAGACATTGATAACTCACTACCAGGAGTGATATTAAAAAATTTAGTTTTAAAATATATTTTTAACTAATAGATACTAGTTTTAATGCATAGTCGGTAAGAATATTGTGTTGTATTCCTGGACTGTTTGAATAAATGAAATAAATGAATACATCTGGCTGAGCAGATAGACGATTCGACATTCTGCACAATGAACGACGACACACCCACCAGGAATATGGGCAGCTGCGGCAGCTCGCCAGATCTAACAATTGTCAGCGCTGGTCTGATAAACAGCGTATCATGGCGACCTATGCTGACCCTAGCATCAGACCATCTGCCCATAGCCATCTCGATTGATAAACCTGCCGACTTTGCTTCCGTGGATCACCGGACTTATGTCAACTTTTCCAAAGCTGACTGGAAAGGCTTCACTGATGTTACTGAGGGCGCCTTCACTGCACTGCCCATACCAAACGACGTTCATGTAGGTGAACGTAAGTTCCGCAGGGTTGTCACCGCTGCTGCGAGCTTCATCCCAGCACGATGTATTAAGGATCCACGTCCGAACTGTCCTGCTGAAGCGGCTGTTCTAGCTGATGAGCGCGACAACCTTCGTCAGGCCGATTCCGGAAATCCCCGTATTAGGGATCTCAATTCGGAGATTCGGTAACTTGTGAACGTACATAAGCGGAAGAAATGGGAAAAGCATTTGAAGACCTGCAACTTCGCCTCTGCTGTGAGCAAGATTTGGCAAACCGTGAGGTCGTTGTCCAACCCGACGAAGCGTGACGACAGAGTCGAAACAGACTTTGGTGACCACGCTTCGTCTGACCCGGAGCGATGCGCGAGCTATTTTAGCCGGCAGTTCATTCTGCATCCTCCGGTGGATAAAGCCAAACGTCGAGTGACCAGAAGGCTGCACAAAATGCCAAAACCCAAGGCGAAAGCCTTCCTGCGGGGGTAGCATAACTAACGGAGGTCCTCGACCTGTCTATGGCCACTCTCGTCATTCCAGACATCTGAAAAATGGGGTGAGTGGTCCCACTGCTCAAACCGGGGGAACCAGCCAACAAAGGAGAATCGTATCGCACGATAACCCTCCTTTCCCCGCTAGCGAAGACACTCGAGGCCTTGCTGCTCCCGTATTTTACGAACCACCTGACCCCAGCGAAGCATCAGCATGGGTTCCGTAAAGTGCATATCACAACAACAGCACTTAACGCCATATACACTCAGATAACTCGTGGCCTTAACCGCGACCGCCCCTGTGAGAGAACTATTCTAGTAGCGTTGGACAGTCATTCAACGCAACTAGAAAATATAGAGGCCTCCTCACTCCCACAGGGACTCAAACGGTGGTCGGCGAATAACCTGAGTGGTCGACACTCGTCAGTAATTTTCAGAGACAAAACTAGCAAGCCACGTAAAATTAAACAGGGGGTACCACAGGATGGTGTCCTGTCCCCGCTACTGTTTAATTATTACATTTCAAAGCTTCCTCAACCACCAGAGGGTAACTCTTATGCTGATGATTGTTCGATCATGGCGTCTGGGAATGGAATTGATGACTTGTGTTCGAAAGTAAACGGTTATCTCGCCGAACTTTCTCGCTTTTTCACTGCAAGGAGCCATGCCCTATCCCCTGTGAAATCCTCGGCAACCCTTTTCACCACCTGGACGAAGGAGGTCAGACTGCAACAGGGTATTCACGTCGATGGCGTAACAATACCGACGGTGAATAACCCGAAAATCCTTCGACAATCTGCTCTCCTTCTCGGCGCATACTACCGCAATTGTTAATAAAGTACAGAGCCTCAACAATGTCCTCAAATCGCTGGCCGGCAGCACTTGGGGCAAAGATAAAGAAACGTTGTTGGCAACATACAAGGCAATTGGCCGTGTGGTCGCCGGGGACTAGCAGACCGCAGTGGATGAAGCTACAGACCTGCCAAAACACAGCATTACAAACAGTGACAGGATGCCTCCTGATGACGCCCCAACACCACCTACATGATGAGGCCCAGATGCTCCCAGTCAAGGAGCATAGCATAATGCTCTGCAAGCGGTTCCTTGCTGGGGGCCACAGACGTGGCCATCCCAGCGGGCACCTGCTCGCGGAAGAGCCCTCGCCAAGGCACGTCAGGAGGCATCTTTACGAACTGACGGACGAAGTCCAGAGGTTTATCAAACAACCTCTGGTAGCGTCAACCTACCGACAGGCCCTGAACGGCATTCACAGGGAATCAGTCTCAAGTTATTTAGACACCCGCCCTGTGAATGCCGTTCTAGGCACACAAAAACCGGACGTGGACGGGACAGAACTTTGTCTGCCTCGGGAGACCCGCACAACAATAGCCCAACTTCGCTCTGGCTATTGAAGCAGGCTAAACTCTTACTTGAGTAGAATCAACGAGGATGTGCCCAACCAATGCCCGGCGTGTGGAGAGTCGCCACATGACTCCCGGCACCTCTTCATATGCCCTGAGAACCCCACTCAGCTGACGCCCCTGTCCATATGGACAGCCTTGTGGAAGTGACACACTTCCTGGGCCTCCCCCTAGCTGAGATTGACGACAACGTTGATGGATGAGCCGACCCGAACGGGGCTTAGTAGCCGCTACAACAACAACAACAGCAGATGTTGTCCTGCTACACACCGATACATAGGCAGGTTACATGCATCGTAGATATTGTTTTTTACGTTTCATTTGACATCGGAATTTACAAAAGATCGTTAGTATTGTTCACTTCGCCATTCAGCCAGGGGAATGGATAACTACTATACATATATGTAATGCTTTTATATTGGCAGTAAGCTTTTTCTTCTCAATGCGTAAGCATTCCGAAACCAAAGCGAGACAGTCTACTACCGGTTTTGTGAATGTATTGTGTACGTGAGGGTATACATGCCACTATAAATGAACCTTCATTTCCATTTAACACATGTGGTTTCTCAAAGCGTACGCGTACTCTAATAATACACTTGTACAACTGCTGTATGAATATGGCTGTATTCATGCTTCAAACATACCAAAATGCATTAATCGAACAGTATTAAAGCATTCTTACAAGATATGTATCCCCATATGTAAATGCTACTTACGGGTACATACAAAAAAGTAGCATTTAAATATGCAAATGCATATCTTGTAAAGGCTGAAAATATTATTGCACAACACGTCCGTTCACTAAAATTTTTGTACAAGACTGAAAGTATTATAAAAGGTCCACTGCTGTATAGTAGTCAAATTTATCAAGAAACGTACTTAAAACAAGAACAACGTACGTTCGCTGAAAATATTATTGCACAACACGTCCGTTCACTAAAATTTTTGTACAAGACCGAAAGTATTATAAAAGGTCCACTGCGGTATAGTTGTCAAATTTATCAAGAAATGTACTTAAAACAACAACAACGTACGTTCGCTTGCAGTTCGCTGTAATTTGAATTTATTTGTGGAAATTCATGACTACACATGAATTGTTCACACTATTTCACTCATACAGCATCAGAGACTGGCTTGCGTTGAACGCCAACTATTGCAAGCTCAATCAATACTGCTGCTTTGTATGACTGAGCAGCGCGTGGGTTAGTAGTATCGATTCCTTAAAGAAATTAGAGGATGACAACACCAGCGCATAGCGTGCTGTCTTGCAAATACAGCCACCACAAGTGAACGATACTTATAACAGCTCATACTGATATTGACTTCGGCAAAACAATATTCCGAATGCTCGTTCACGAAACTAGCAAACGCGGCATTTGAACGGTTGCCGAAAGCATGAGAACTCATTGGGACGGTTGGCGAAGCAAGACGCCGCAGTTCATTTGTTGCAGAAGTCGTTTGACTTGTTGCCGAAAGCACGACTAATGTTGTAAACTTTACAATGTAAAGGGTAATTTGTAGTCTCATATGCATGTATGTATTTATAGCGCGTCTACCATTCAATTGCAACAAACGAACTGCGGCGTCTTGCCTTCGCCAACCGTCCCAATGAGCTCTCATGCTTTCGGCAACCGTCCAAATGAGCTCTCGTGCTTTCGGCAATCGTCCTAATGTAGTATCGTGCTTTCGGCAGTCGATCAAATACGGCGGTTGCTGGTTTCGTGCACGTTGACTCGGAATACTGTTTGCCGAAGTCAGTATTAGTATGAGCTGTTATAAGTATCGCTCACTTGTGGTGGCTGTATTTGCAAGCACTGTACGCTATGTGCTGGTGTTCGTTCATACCCCGTTTTTTAATGTGAGCAGGCTTTTAGTCACAAAATCAGCTTCGTTTGTCAGTCTCTGTACAGCATGCATACTTCATGAATGCATAAAACCGATTTCTACTGGGTGTTTATTTATAAACGTATGTGTTCCTTCTCTTTCGTAAGTGTTTATTGATATATCTGTACTATAGTGTTTTCGGACGGTACTAGCTCTTACTGCCAATATAGGAGTATTACATATATGCTACTATACTACCTCCCTGCAGAAAATCTGACTAGCCTAGAGCTAGCGTAGAACTAGACCTTTTGCCGACATTACCAGTTCTGGCTCAATACCCAAGCAATGCTTTCAACTGTCCAGTTTTACACGGCGATGTCATTGGCGGTGGCAATTGTCGCCCAGTGCTTTACTTTGCAACCAGTTTTTAACCGGTTCCATTTTGGACAGTTTGTGTTATAAGAAAACGTCTTTGCGATTCGATTATTGGACATTTTTTTCGTTTTTTCATTTCTTTCACAGATTCCGTTTTTGTTACATATTTTATAAAAACAAAATGTAAGCTGCTCGCAACAATATAAATGATTAAATTTGAAAACTCGCAACTGCCCCCACCGCGATTTGAACTCGCGGCCAACGATGGTTCAGTCGGAGGTCTTCTCGCTGAGCTACTTTTGTATTGTACGGGTAGTGAGCATTTGCACATATACACCGCAAGTTTCAACTGTCCCGCTCTGCATTCCTTTTGCACTAGTACAGAGATAGTTCTGAGATAAGTGGTTCGGACTAGCGCTTTGTCAGACTGTCTCTAAATTTTACTGCAGGGCTATTTCTCCCCAACATAAACATACATACAAAGCGTAGCCGCGAATAACATTGAAAAACTCCCGCTTCGGATATGGGCAGTTTCGGTGATTAGCGTAAACGAATATGGTGACACGGGATTTTTAAGCACGTTGCGAAAAGCATAGAAAAAATTTCGATGAAAAAAATATTTTTTCTCGGGTTCAAAACTATCCTATCTTTTAAGTTGGAACCAACAATACACACCCACAAAATTTCATCAAAATCAGTTAAGTGGTTTCGGAGATTAGCGTAAACGAACACAGTGACACAGGATTTTTATATATTAAGATAAGATAAGCGCGTTGCGATAAGCATTAAAAAAATTTCGCTGAAAAAAATTTTTTTTTTCTCGGGTTCAAAACTATCCTCTCTTTTAAATTGGAACCAACACACCCACGGAATTTCATTGTAATCGGTTAGGCGGTTTCGGCGATTAGCGTAAACGAACACAGTGTCACGGGATTTTTATATACTAAAAGACTTATTCGCCCTGAAAAAAATAATTCAAAAAATTATTTAAAATAGTTTTTTTGAACATATTTTTGGAGCGAGCTTTTAGTGATTTGTTTGTAAAATTAAATATGAAACGGAAGGTAAGTGAAATACTCGTACTACATTATTTAATCCACATAAATGTACGATACCGAGTGTTTTATTGTATTTAATTTAGATTTTATTGAATTTATTAAATATAATAGCAGCAGTGCATCTATAGGTTTCGGTTTGGACAAACTTATGTTTAATCACGGTGGCAGGCAGGCACTGGCGGCGACGCTCGAAAATGAACTCTGCTGTAATTCGATAATGGCAGTTAGGTCAGCCATATTTTGGCAGTTCGCTTGTTAAAGCCTGATTATGGCAACTTAACTTAACTTAACGGAACGTAGAACTTAGAGAATCAAAATGAAACAGATTTCGACGAGGCATTAAGTTACGTTAAGTTTCCGCTGTTCAATTATAAGCAACACCCATTTAACAGAATTTTTAAGAGAGCCGTAAGTTACGTTAAGTTGCCATAATCAGACCATTAGGTTCGTTAAGTTCGGTCAGTAGGGTTGCCTATACTAAAGGATTAGTGTTACTGCTGCCGTCCTACAATACTAGGACCTAATTTAACATTCGGCACACCTGACTCGTCATTCGGCTCGATTGTTGGCACGCGCGGTGGTTGGGTTGCAGGCTCCCACTTCTTCATGTACTCGGCTATCGTTGTCGTCCCCGACCTTCCGCACTTCGTATTTGTCATGCCGTAAAACGTTATACAGCCCCAGCTTGAGTTCGGTACCATACTGTGTGCTTAATGGCGACTAGCTCATCGACTCTGTACTTTACTACATCCTTTCGGTTCTTGCTGAAGGATCGACGATTCTGCTGCGGTATCCTACAAACGTGAGAAAGATGCTTCTTTAGAAAGAAATAGAGACCGAGGAAATGGAGATCGAGAACGTGATAGTACTACAAATCGTGGCATTGGGAGAGAGATCGGGATAAACGTCAGGTTCACGATACATTCGCTTTTGATCGTGTTAGAAATAAAACTCACATTATTAAGAGAATATAAGGGGCAGGATAATTATATTTCCAAGTTACATCAAGTGAACATGTATTATTTGCATCATCTTGGATCTCCAGTTCCACACCATTCACAAAATTTGGGATCGTCAAATGCTATCGGAACAAAATTATGGGTATTCTTCTTATGGCTATATACCAGATTCTTCTCAAAACTCTTGGAATGGAAAAATAAACTGGAGTGCTCCAACATCACAAGAACTTCGTAAAATCGAAATTCCGGTACCTCCTCCCGATAAGACACCGAATTGGGACGACCCGGAACAAACCATCTTAATATCAGTAGATAAAAGTGATGTAAATGAATTAGGAAATATTTACTTGGATACTCTGATAGAAATGATGTTTAAAAGGAAATCTTTTGGAAATGCACCCCCGTTCCTTCAAATCGAGAGCAGTGAATCAGAAGTTGAAAATTGTAAAGTGAAGATGGATGAAGGCGAAATTAGTTCAGACAACGAAGTAAAGAAAAGGAAATCTTCCGGACATACAAAGAAATGTTAAAAAAAAAATCACTTCAACAAAATGATGCAAGTGATATTTCATCAAGTGATGATAAAATCCTTCTGAAAAAAGAATCATCCAAGTCCTAATTTAACAGGCAGAGATGAAGATTGCATGTCTTTATAAAGCCTGTCATCCCATTATGGTGCTTAGTGTTGTAAAATACAAACTCAACCAAGTCAGGTCCCTGCAAACCAAAGTTCCCGAAATCTTAACGAAATCTTTAGGAGTATCTGATTTCTGTAACGATTATTTTCTGAATCTTCAAAGAAAATTATATGAAGTGGTTGACACGAACTCGTAAAGAAATTTCTGTACGAAAAATAAAGACAATTCTGAAAAAAGTCTGCAAGAAATTCTTCACATAGCAGCATTCAGCCCTATTCTGCATTTCGACTCGAATCGAAATTTTCTCCGTTTGGCAACTTTGGTATTCTGCGTTCCGTTTCCTGTCGATCAATCTTCGAAATTTACGATTATACCTATCCTACATTTCGATCGTAGTTCCGTTTTTCTAAGTTGCAAATTTGTTGACGGAGAACGTTTCAATTGTTATTTTCGTGGTGTTCAATCATCCGATTGCAATGAAGGAGCATCCTAATGCCCTCACTGCTCTAACAACTTTCTCGCTACGGACTAAAAGAAAGGGGAGAAAGGAAGACATTCCAAAGTCTATCGTCACCGCGCGCACACGGGAAAACGGCCACCGAAAAGCTAAGTTCAACCTTACCTACATGTTATTTACATATATATATGTATACAAATACATATGGGAACATAATTTATTTATTTAATAAATAAACATTTATAACGTTTATAAAAACCGCGAGTGTTTTACTTTAACCCCAAACGCAGTGGAAGGCCTCGCGTCGCTATGGTCCTTCTTCGCCAGTAAGAAAGGCACCTATGGGCAGATTTACAAAAAAAAAAACAAGCAAAGACAACTAAATGTGAACATTTAGTGCAAAGAGTGAAACGAACAAATCCATAAACAAGATTAGTTAGTGCTTTATACAAGCAAACAGAAAATAACATTAAAGTTTAAACAAATACAAAACATTATGTATACACAGTGAACTGAAAAACAAAACTTTAGTTAAAATTTGTACATGCAAATACATAAACTACAAAAACGAAAAACATATTCAGAAACACAAGAAGAAAACCGCAACGAAAAGGAGCAAGAAAACAAGTATCAACCAGGGAAGCAGCAACAGCAAAACGTTCAAGACCAGTAGGCGAAAAGCAAGGATCGACATTGGAGTCAGCAAACAACAACAACACTCATCAAAAGCGCGGCATACATACATATGTATGCATATCAACTTTTACCATTACAAGACAAAAGGGCCGTAAGAAAAATATTTTGGTTTCCATTATAAAATTATTATATTAATACTATATTAATTAATATTGAAAAAAGTCGCAAACACAAATAGTACATATGAAAATAAATAAATGCGCTAAGTCTCTACTTCTGGGCAAATTCAAATATACGGGTACATGCATACATACACAAAGCCCAGCTCTATTGTCACAAAAATAATATCAGTTTAGCTTACCCAGTAAGTGCCTAAATATATAAACGTACAAACATACGTATATACAGGCATATGTACATACATACATGCATGGTGATCCCTTTGTTTACCTACGTACTTATTTGTATCCTATCTGTTTGCGCATAATAACAAAGCGCCTTCTCAAACCAAATTAGCGTGCATTCCAAATCACAGCTTTTAAAAACATTCTTACTTGCTAATAAATATTTTTTTGCTTACGTTTTGCGCCTATTCTTCGCCCCCACAAGCAGTGCAGCGCTCAGTATACTGCAACTGCACAACCATAGGCACATACATACATATAGATTCTGCGCTCCCAGCAGTACTAACTACTGTTTGGTCGTTTGAAGAATTTTGTTTTT
>NW_023459238.1:34111-53833 GCF_013731165.1 Rhagoletis pomonella | reverse complement strand
CCCAAAAATAGTTCAAAAATTCCAAGGAAATCAACTCCCGCCAAAATTGTTGAAAAGCTTCAGACTTCTACCGAAGCAAAAAACTCAGAAAAAGGAAAATCTCATGACCCGTGTGCGCAAAAATTTAATATCGAAAATGATGGCTTCATGAGATATTGTGCCGGACTCACCTCTTCTCCCATAGAGGAATTCACAGAGTCGGCCCTCGAAATAAAAGAAAGAACTATTGACAATTTCTGGGCGCGGTTATAAGCCGCATATGACTCACTTTTCCTAAAAGATGAGGAAGACCGTCCAGATAATTTTTTGGCGTTGGCGGAAGGCAAGTATCAATTTAATATTGATACTTATGAAATGACTAAATCAAAGATCTTAGATCAACTCAAATTGATCCGAGCTATAAGTCCCCCAAGCTCTCACTCCCGAGAAGCAAAGAATTCGCACACAGAAGAAAATCCTCACATGTATCTGCAACTCCCGCCATGTGATACAGAGATTTTCCACGGTGGTTATGAAGAATGGCAATCTTTCCGAGATATGTTTACCGCCGTCTACATAAACCACCCCCGATTATCATCCGCGCAGAAATTATACCACCTCCGGTATAAAACAAAAGGGCAAGCCGGTCAAATCGTCAAGCAATTCCCTCTTAGCGACGAGAATTTTGACCTGGCATGGCAAGCATTAAGCGAACGTTACGAAAATAAACGCATACTAGTGGATAACCAAATCCAAGTTTTAATGAATCTTCCTAGTGTTCACAAAGAAGATAGCCAACAAATTATTGATCTCCAAAGTAAAATAAAAGGATGTCTGTCCATTTTAAATACTCAAAAGGTTTTGACAGACAACTGGGACCCCATTCTTATACATATATGCGTATCCAAATTGCCCAAAGATACCCGATTACTTTGGGAGCAATCACTGCCCTCCAAAATAGATCTTCCCTCATGGTCTCAAATGGACGAATTCCTAACGTCCAGATTTCAAGTGTTAGAAAGGGTAGAAATGAAATTCCCAAAACACGTAAGCAAGACTTCTGCTCTAATAAAATCCCACAGTAAAACAAAAACTTTTCATACGAATTCCAAAACGGTATTTTCCTGTTTTTTATGCGACACCCCACATCCGATGAAAAAGTGCCCCATATTTCAAAAATTCGCAATACAAAGGCGCATAAAATTTGTTAAAACTCATAAATTGTGTTCAAACTGCCTTGCCTTCAATCATTGTTTGGCAGAATGCAAGTCACAATTCGCATGCATGTATTGTCAGAAAAGACATAACTCCTTACTGCATGTACACTCATCCAGAAGCCATTCCAAGAAGAACAACATAAAAGGAAATAATAATAAATCGATCACCCCCGATCGACAAATAAATGAAAGCTGTGGTCATACCCAAAGCCCCACAGCCCCACAAAATAAAGTGCAAGTGATCCCCTATGATCACCACCCACCCAATACGCAAACTCAAAAAGTAATAGCGCAACATAGCACAGCGCACGCGATCACCAACGATTGTCCCCAAGAGTTAACAAGCTACAAGCCGGATAAGCAACCCACCTGCTCAAACTCCGCGCATGTTAACTCGCTCCAAATTGCCAAAGAAAATGAAGTTCTCCTCCCAACTGCAATAGTGACAATAGAGCATCGAGGAGAACAGTTTCAACTCAGAGCACTGCTTGACCAAGGGGCCCAAAAAACCTTTATTTCGTCAGCAGCTCAGAAGAGGTTGAAGCTCCCAACCGAACACTCCCAGTTCGACGTATTAAATATTGGTGGATGTAACTCAAAACGCACTAAAAACGTATGTAAACTAAGTATAATTACCCGCAAGTCAAAGCGGAAGATAAATACAAAAGCTGTGGTACTGAAGCAATTAACGGAGCAAATACCGACTCCCCCCTTAAGTCGTGAATTTATTAAACAGTTCAATCCCCATGAACTAGCTGACGCTCATTTCAGCAAACCAGCACCAATAGATCTGGTTATTGGAAGCGATATACTTCCACAAATTCTCCAAACCGGAGCCCGAAAAATACAAGATAACGTTATAGCGCAAGAAACTATATTTGGTTGGGTGATCAGCGGTTCCGCCGCAAAACTATGAAAATAAAGGGCAAAAAATAAGACCCTCATTAACTACCACAAGCGCTAACCCATGAGCATACCACAAAATGCACAACTTTGAAAAAAAGGGCAATAAATAAGACCCCACACCTTGAATAATAATAAGCTCTAACCCACGAGCACACCACAGAAAGACATAAATATTTTTTTATTAATATCTTTATATGCCCCACACCTAAGAATATTACCCTGCATATTGAGAACCGCCCTCTGCATAATTGCTCGATTTCTTGCAGGACGATATCTCAAAGAAAGACCGCATCTGATACCGAAAGAAACACGAGGACACACATGCCCAAAATGACCCGATACCCGAAATGCGTACAGCCGTAAAACTAAACCGTCACATCTCAATATTAAGGCGAAGAATGCTTAAGCCCCTCCGAGTGCCAAGGCTCACCGACAGCGCGGAAATGGCTTATATACCATATTAATGTTGCGAAGACTGCAGACCGCTATTCAGCACACTTCTGCAGGGGCGGGCAGTGTTCAATCATCCGATTGCAATGAAGGAGCACCCTAATGCCCTCACTGCTCTAACAACTTTCTCGCTACGGACTAAAAGAAAGGGGAGAAAGGAAGACATTCCAAAGTCTATCGTCACCGCGCGCACACGGGAAAACGGCCACCGAAAAGCTAAGTTCAACGGGCATTCCTTACCTACATGTTATTTACATATATATATGTACACAAATACATATGGGAACATAATTTATTTATTTAATAAATAAACATTTATAACGTTTATAAAAATCGCGAGTGTTTTACTTTAACCCCAAACGCGTTGCTACGTGGGTTTAAATAATAAAATTTTATAAAAAATTTAAGTAAAATATTCTGTGCATGATTGTAAAAGTCATCATAAATGAATTTTCTCGATTTCTGTGTTTTCGCGAGCGGTAATACGGGCATTACGAAAAATTGGCTCAAATAATGGCAACCAAAAGGGGTATTGCGCGACGTTTTCAAAGTGGAAGTCCAGGCGTTTTTGTTTACATTATCTATAAATAAGACTGTGAAATGCACTGAATTCAATTTATTCTTTTTATAAAAAATTAATAGATGTATGCTCATAATACATACATACATAAAATGTGAAGTAACATAAAAAAGATGTTTTTATTATTGCATTCGTTTTTATCAACTTTTTAAAAAGAGGTGCGTATGTTGCCTCGAATTCGATTTGCTATGGAAAGATAAGCTTTGTTCTTCCCCTCCTCCTGACGGCTTTCAAAATGGGATTCATTTGCGTTCAAATCTTCCACTCTGTAGTAAATGCAAATGTTGTGGAGTGCTCAAACAACGTTTACAATTTCACTGACTTTAAGCGATGAGTAATACAGTTCAAGGTGAATTCCTTATGACTCTTCCTTCACTCATCTGAAAAAGATCAAACATGTCCCTAAATCTCCAAGTTTCAACTTCCGCATCAGCAATCTGGGACTCGTTCTTCTCTTCAAGCAATAACGCCGCGGCTATGGATTTCATTCTTATAATTATGTATCCACTTAAATTTTATTTTTAAATTACAGTGATGCTAGGTATATTTAGTTATTTTAAAATATTTACAAACTTTAACTTCATATGCTGCTTGAGTTTGGTGGTAAATATCTCTTTGTTTTGTTTCGATTTCACACATTCCTAGGCAAACAGCTGATTTCGAAAGATGTTTTCTCTCTTCCTCTTCTTCTTTCGTTTTGATCGTAACGCAGAATACTTAAGTTCGATTCCAGCGGAGCGGAATGCGGGAACGTAATCGAAATGCAGAATAGGGCTGATTATTTTCATTTCTTTACCGATTTTCTTCCGAAATTTCTTAAAATGTTGGAAGTGTGCGTAATTTATTTCATTTTAGAAAATTCGGCCAAAAATCGGATGGGATCTTTCCGAATTCTTTAAAGTTTCTTTACGATTCAGAATACTCTGAAAAAATGGTTTCCAGGGGTCTTACAAAAAAAATTAGGTTTGTCGGAGTCAGTGTTTGAAGTAAAATTTTACATCTCATTCCTACGCAAGTAATGAGAATGAGTATTAGCAACTTAGCAAATTATAATTATGTTTATTTCAGTCAATGATGTACATATATCTTATAAACTAGATAACAAAGAGTTTTGGGTACAGATAAACAAATACATTCCAAATAGAATTTATACATTAGTACACAACAAATTAACAATAAAAAGCATCAAGAACGGACTTAGATATAGATCTAGACAAGGAAAAATCAAGATTCAATGTTTTAGAGATATTATTATACTCACTAAGTGTTCTAAAGATTGGGGTGATCGAAAAATAGTTCGCTTTAGCAACATCAACGTAAAACGGTAGATGGAACCGCAGGGCTCCGCGGGGATTATAGAAAGCGATCTGTTCAAGAAGAGCAGGACAGTCAATTCTCCCAGAGATAATATCAGAAACAAACATTAGTGACTGTACGTCGATGACATACCAATTCCGATGGTGAATAACCTTAAAATAGTCGGAGTAACATCCGACAAACCGCTCTCCTTCTCTGCGCTTATAACCGCAATTGTCAACAAAGTACAGAGCTGCAACGAGGTCCTCAAGTCGCTAACCGGCAGTACCTGGGGCAAAGCCAAAGAAACGTTGCTGGCAACATACAAGGCAATTGGCCGGCCGGTTCTAAACTACGCAGCACCAGTCTGGTCGCCGGGGACCAGTAGGAAGCAGTGGATGAAGCTACAGACTACGCAAAACACCGCACTACGGACAGCAACTGGATGCCTTCTGATATCGCCAGAGCACCACCTACACGACGAGTAGTAGGGAGCCACAGACGTGGACACCCGAACAGACACCTGCTTGCAGAGGAGCCCACGCCTAAGTATGCCAGAAGGCATCTTTACGAACTCACGGACGAAGTCTAGGTTCATGTCGTCATCGACAAAGCGTTGAGATAATCAAGATAACAAATTGGAGGCTGTGCCCCGTAGCTCGTCGTTTTCAATGTGTTCAGATCTTAAAGTTTAAAGCATCGTTCCGTTAATATGTATTTAAGTAAAACAAAATGCACATACATTCATATATATGTGCGTGCAAAGAATGGTCGCACAGTTTGCTTCGCTTAAACTAAGCAAAAAACAACCCCTACACGCATACATTACACAACCGTTCAGCGACAGCTCCAGCAGCGCACAACCTACTGGTTCAGCAGCTAAACTTCGACTGGCAAGCAAAGCAAATAAATCAAAGCGAATTTAAACAAGGTGGTGTTGATGGCGAATTTAGATTTTCGCCGCGGTACTTTCTAATGTCAAAATGATGTGATTGTTGTAAAATGAATTCGCCTTGTTTACAACAAACACACCATTTTGGCATTAGGAAGTAACGCGGCGAATATCTAAATTCGCTATCAACACCACCTTGTATAAATTCGCCTTGAAATAAATATTTTTTCTTGCTGTGCAAGAAAGCTTTTTACTGTCGGTGAGAGGCTGTCGGCCGCTGATATAAATATGATTTATAGTGCAAGCGTTGTTCACACTATTTCACTCATACAGCATCAGAGACTGGCTTGCGTTGAACGCCAACTATTGCAAGCTGAATCAATACTACTGCTTTGTATGACTGAGCAGCGCGTTGGCTTAGTAGTATCGATACCTTAAAGAAATTAGAGGATGACTGAACACCAGCGCATAGCGTGCTGTCTTGCAAATACAGCCACCACAAGTGAACGATACTGATAACAGCTCATACTGATATTGACTTCGGCAAAGCAGTATTCCGAATGCTCGTTCACGAAACTAGCAAACGCGGCATTTGAACGGTTGCCGAAAGCATGAGAGCTCATTGGGGCGGTTGGCGAAGCAAGACGCCGCAGTTCATTTGTTGCAGAAGTCGTTTGACTTGTTGCTGAAAGCCATTTGACTTGTTGCCGAAAGCACGACTAATGCTGTAAACTTTACAATGTAAAGGGTAATTTATAGTCTCGTATGCATATATGTATTTATAGCGCGTTTACCATTCAATTGCAACAAAAGAACTGCGGCGTCTTGCCTTCGCCAACCGTCCTAATGAGCTCTCATGCTTTCGGCAACCGTCCAAATGAGCTCTCGTGCTTTCGGCATCCGTCCTAATGTAGTATCGTGCTTTCGGCAGTCGATTAAATACGGCGGTTGCTGGTTTCGTGCACGTTCACTCGGAATACTGTTTTGCCGAAGTCAATATTAGTATGAGCTGTTATAAGTATCGCTCACTTGTGGTGGCTGTATTTGCAAGCACTGTACGCTATGTGCTGGTGTTCGTTCATACCCCGTTTTTAATGTGAGCAGGCTTTTAGTCACAAAATCAGCTTCGTTTGTCAGTCTCTGTACAGCATGCATACTTCATGAATGCATAAAACCGAGTTCTACTGGGTGTTTATTTATAAACGTATGTGTTCCTTCTCTTTCGTAAGTGTTTATTGATATATCTGTACTATAGTGTTTTTGGACGGTACTAGCTCTTACTGCCAATATAGGAGTATTACATATATGCTACTATACTACCTCCCTGCAGAAAATCTGACTAGCCTAGAGCTAGCGTAGAACTAGACCTTTTGCCGACATTACCAGTTCTGGCTCAATACCCAAGCAATGCTTTCAACTGTCCAGTTTTACACGGCGATGTCATTGGCGGTGGCCATTGTCGCCCAGTGCTTTACTTTGCAACCAGTTTTTAACCGGTTCCATTTTGGACAGTTTGTGTTATAAGAAAACGTCTTTGCGATTCGATTATTGGACATTTTTTTCGTTTTTTCATTTCTTTCACAGATTCCGTTTTTGTTACATATTTTATAAAAACAAAATGTAAGCTGCTCGCAACAATATAAATGATTAAATTTGAAAACTCGCAACTGCCCCCACCGCGATTTGAACTCGCGGCCAACGATGGTTCAGTCGGAGGTCTTCTCGCTGAGCTACTTTTGTATTGTACGGGTAGTGAGCATTTGCACATATACACCGCAAGTTTCAACTGTCCCGCTCTGCATTCCTTTTGCACTAGTACAGAGATAGTTCTGAGATAAGTGGTTCGGACTAGCGCTTTGTCAGACTGTCTCTAAATTTTACTGCAGGGCTATTTCTCCCCAACATAAACATACATACAAAGCGTAGCCGCGAATAACATTGAAAAACTCCCGCTTCGGATATGGGCAGTTTCGGTGATTAGCGTAAACGAATATGGTGACACGGGATTTTTAAGCACGTTGCGAAAAGCATAGAAAAAATTTCGATGAAAAAAATATTTTTTCTCGGGTTCAAAACTATCCTATCTTTTAAGTTGGAACCAACAATACACACCCACAAAATTTCATCAAAATCAGTTAAGTGGTTTCGGAGATTAGCGTAAACGAACACAGTGACACAGGATTTTTATATATTAAGATAAGATAAGCGCGTTGCGATAAGCATTAAAAAAATTTCGCTGAAAAAAAATTTTTTTTTTCTCGGGTTCAAAACTATCCTCTCTTTTAAATTGGAACCAACACACCCACGGAATTTCATTGTAATCGGTTAGGCGGTTTCGGCGATTAGCGTAAACGTACACAGTGTCACGGGATTTTTATATACTAAAAGATTTATTCGCCCTGAAAAAAATATTTCAAAAAATTATTTAAAATAATTTTTTTGAGCATATTTTTGGAGCGAGCTTTTAGTGATTTGTTTGTAAAATTAAATATGAAACGCAAGGTAAGTGAAATACTCGTACTACATTATTTAATCCACATAAACGTGCGATACCGAGTGTTTTATTGTATTTAATTTAGATTTTATTGAATTTATTAAATATAATAGCAGCAGTGCATCTATAGGTTTCGGTTTGGCAAAACTTATGTTTAATCACGGTGGCAGGCAGGCACTGGCGGCGACGCTCGAAAATGAACTCTGCTGTATATTCCATAATGGCAGTTAGGTCAGCCATATTTTGGCAGTTCGCTTGTTAAAGCCTGATTATGGCAACTTAACTTAACTTAGGAACATTTCTGCATCAAAATAAAATTCTGCAAAATTGACGCTTACATCTTTTTAGCGCTTACATCTTTTGGCTGGAAAATTACGTGATTGACGGAAACCTAGCTCACGCAAAAATGTCAGTCCCGCACGATCACGGAAGTTACGTGATTTTCCTCTCAAAACCGCTCACAAGTTAAAACGTGACGACGTATCACGTAGAAAATCACGTGTTTTGCCCATCTCTAGTTGAGCTTGGCGACAAAGACTGAGATACTAACCGATTTGAGCGGGGTTGTTGTAGCCGCTACAATGACAACAACAACAACTGTACTGTTATAGCTTCTAGAAAATTCTGTCTAATAAGCATGCAGCAAGCACTATAAGATAGAGTAGAATCGGAGAAGTTAAGCAGTTGTAGAGCAAACCGAATAAATTACTTTTAAACTTTTTCGATTCTACTAGCATGGCAACTATAAATAGGGTTCCAAATATCGAGGCATATTCTAATTTTGAGTGAACCAACCAATTGCAAAGGATCTTTATGGTATAGGGGTCCCTGACATCTTTAGCATATTTGCGAATAAAAGCTAGGTTACTATTAGCCTTCTGAAGCAAATAGCTAACGTGATTTACAAACGTAAGGCGATGATCAAAAACAACCGCCAGGTCATTAAAGTCCCTTATTACGTCAAGCTGGATGCTATAAGATGAAGAAAAAGTATAAGCAGACATAAATATGGTCATATGGAAGCATTTTTTAAAGTTTAATTCTAATTTATTACTATGACTCCATCTAACAAGATTGTTTAAATCATGGTGTCGGACGCGCAAGTTATCTTGCGGAAGAGTTTAAGATCGTCGGCATATAATAAAAAATTTTAATATTTAAAGCACAACCCAATATCGTTGATAAACTGGACAAACAAGAGCGGGCCCAGGACGCTGCCCTGCGGAACACCCGAAGTGGCTTAAAATTGCTTATTACAAACCGAATTTAAATTATTCATTACAACTTTATGCCCATGCATGGACACTACCTAATTTTCCAAACGCGGCATACATGCATTCAACTTGCATGCCTGGTTTTGGAAACATGACATACGGCTCATTATATGACGAAGAATTATTATCAAACATTGACTAGTGATAATTACTGGAGGGTTTGCAATTACGCCTACCATCAGAACGGCCCTTTTAAGAAACAAATAAACGCGGTTGTGGAGCGCGTGAGCAATGAATTGAAGCAGATACTTAAGAGCGATTTTAATAAAAAAAATATATATAAAATACATCTTACAAAAATGTCGAGTGTTGGTGGGATGACCAAATGCAAACGAGCCGACACATAGAAAGAAATTCAGTTGTGAACAACAAGTTTTCAACTTCATGCAAAACATCAACCTCAATACGCACTGATAAAGCTCCAGATATAAATCAGTTAATTAATAGTCAATGCGATATGTCCGACTTGTGTTCTTCTGCTAGCCTCGGTATACGGGCATCGATTCCAAAATTACCATCATTTCGTCGTATTCGAAAAGAGTTCATTCAACAAGCTAAGAACGATTATGAGAAACATTTAAGTGATCAAGATGAAATGGTTCAAAGATCTGATTTTGTAAAAGATTATGCTAATTCAGGTAACCACGCGGTCCGTGTTAAAAGTGAAAAGATTATTGCGATTTCAGATCTTTTGTCGAAATCTAATCGAATAACGAGCTCCTCTACTTTTTCATCTACAGCATCTGAAGACAGAAGCGATGAGGGGCAGACAAGCGATGAAAGCACAGCGTCTGAGGATGACTTTGCTTCATGTTCAGAAGATGATTATAATCGTGAAAATGAGAAGTGCAAACCACAAACACTGGACATAAATTCTTGGAAAGATGAGAGTAATACAAAGAACAAAAAGAAAAACTACATTTGTTCAGAGAGTGATGACTAGGGAAGACCAAAATATGCACAAAAAACTTAATTATATGATCATTAAAATGACTCCAAAATATTAAAAATATGCTTGATATATCCCCCAAAAATGTATATAACGAACATTTTTTCGATTAACGCATAACAAGTTTTTTTTTAACAAAGTGTGATTGAATTTGACATAGCCCTCAAAAGAACCATCCTATAGTCAAGTTGAAAAAAATTTTTATGAATTTTGAATCGTTTGTTTATATTTTTTGGCCGACCTGAGTTGTCAATCACACCTTGTTTAATACACATTGCGTACATATATGTATTGAAAATGAACGCTCTACGTCAGGCTTTCCCAAAGTGGGTATGCCTGGGGTGCCGCTAGTGGCTAGAGTATACTAGTGGTGCGGGCAAATTCTTTAAACTTTCCATACACAACGCAAGCGGTTTGATCAAACTTCAACATGGCGGCCAGAAAATCAAAAAAATTTGGTTTTTATTAAAATTACCTTCAGCGGCTCGTCAAACCACATACACACCACGAATGGCTTGAAGCAAAGTGGTATTTCGCTTGGTTTGTCAAGCCGCTTGTGTGGTGTATTTCACGTAGTTCCCCAGTACGTTTTGCCAACGTTAAATTGAATAGAAAATTTTCAGAAAAATTGCCGAAAACGTACCCTTTTCACAACCATTTTCGGTACTTTTGTAGACCTAGTCCGCGTTTCATCCACCCTTCTTCCCGTTTTCGGATTAATTTTCGAATTTTTTGCTGGCTGGGCTGTTCTCGTAACAAGCGTAGCAGCTTCACGCACTTGTATAAGTTACTTATTTATTAGAACTTCACAATCACACTGTGAAAGAGCGAATCAACACAATGTTAGAGGCAGTCGAGAACGAACTTATAAAAATTTTGAAAACTTGTTAATTTTTTAGTTTGCAACTTGACGAAAGTACCGACGTAGAGGGACTTAATATTCTTCTCGTGTTAGTGAGGTCGCAATGCAGATCGAAGAAGAAATTTTGATGAGCAAAGTACTTGAGACTTACACCACTTGCGACGAAATTTTTAAAGCTATCAACAAATTTGTACAGAAAAATGGTCTGAACTGGAGCAAGTGTGCGGATATTTGCAGTGGTTGGAAAAACGAAAGGAGCGATGTCTAGGATGAAGCAAGGGGCAGAAACGCCAGAAAAGTCACTGTATGATCCGTCGGTATTCCCGGGGGACTAGGAAGATGCCGCCACTAGATTTAAAACCCTTATTGGATGACGCGGCGAAAATTGCCATTCTCGTCTTTTAAAATTATCGTTGACAAAACTGTCGCCAGTCATATGAAATTTATATGTAAATCATATGTAATAATTGCATTTGCATTATTTTAGTTTTAGGAAATATTCAAAATTATTGAAAAGTAATGAAATGCGCGCCATTACCGTATAAATAAATTTACAAAACTCTCCTGTGAAAGCTTTCCGACGGATCTATTTGCTTTTGCCGCCATTGTCGCGACAATTTTGTCAGAGTGACAATTGTCAGCACAATTGTCGACAATATTCCATATTATCACTGTCATTTTCCAAAAATTTTCACAGTTGCCTACAAACGTATATGAAACAGGAAAATGTCGCCAACAATTCTGGCAGTGAAATTTTATAGAAAAATGGACAATTGTCGCACCTGTCACTTTTATGAAATATGCCCCTGGACATTAGTGAATCAGCACTTTGAATATTGAATACTACGAAGGTAGCCAAGAGAGTTGCAAGTGCAAGTGTATGCGGAAAAAACTGCTGTTGGCAAGATTGCAATAAAAATACTAGTACCTTTTACTTTTACATTTCTATGTGAGACAACAACAAATGCTTGCATAAACTAGTAATTTTTAAGCAAAAAAAAAAAAAAACAAAACCGACTTAAATTCCGATATACAAATTTAAGATTATCGTTAATCTCTTCATGATCCAATGATCGCATTTAAACCAAATTAGAATGGGACCACCTGTGAGGCAACACCTTTCCTTTAAAAAAGAATCATAGTAATCGGTTTACGTGGTTCAACAAAGTTATGTGGTAACATACATAAAAAAAATAATAATAAAAATATGCCAAATGATATCAGGGTAAAATTGTCAAAGCTCCCAATAAACTTAAAGGAAATAATAAAATCATCAAAACAATTTCAGTCCTCACATTAAAGCTAAAGGAGCATAAAGTTTGCATTGTGCTGGTTTTCGTAGATATTTGAAGGGTAGGGGTGCCGCGAAATTTGTTTATCACAAGGGTGCCGCGGTGAAAAAAATTTGGGAACTCCTGCTCTACGTCAAAAGACGTTGTTGGACGGAATTTAAAAGATAAAAAATTCTCCAGGTGAAAATATTGCCACATTTCATTGAAGTGTTGCTTCACACACAATATTTTTGTTGCTGATATTGAGCACGTATAATAGATGCAGAATAAAACTCCCTGCTCAGTTCGCAACACATCTGGGGCTGGTTTCTGTAACTGTGAGAAAATGTAGTGTACACCGAGTGCAAAAATCACAACAAAAACCTCACAGAATAAAATTCAGTGAGTTTTTCGGAAGATAACTGTACACAATTTTGACAGTTAAAACTCATTCTCACACTTCCTGAATCGCAAAATGAAGAGTGCACACAATTTTCAGTGTACACTCTAAAACTCACAGTTACGGAATCCAACCCCTGGAAACTGATAAACAGCTTTCGCTAAAAACAAAAAATTTTGATTGAATTTTTCAACCACCAAAATCAGTTTAGCGCGAAACTTCACTATTGGAAAACAACAGTCGAAATATTTTTACGAGTATATTAAAATTTCTTACTAGAAAATAACAGGATTTTCCTTTGTTTGTCAGCTTTTTCTTTTTGTCAATTAAACAAACCTCGTCAACCACCCTGGCTATCTCCGCAAAGGTATTGTCAGATGAAATTATGCGAAAATTAATTAACTTGTTGCCAAAATAATCATGTTTATGCATTTTTATGCTTTTTAGCCAAAATATGAATTTTATGTCATAATATGCGTTTGCATATGCGATATGCGATCGATTTTTCTGTTACGGCTGATTTAGAAGACATTAGCAAATCAGTACCATACCTGGAACAGAAAATAATGATGAAAATTCGAGCGTCATCCCTAAAAACGATGCGTCGACATTCAATGTAGTCCATGATAGCAACATTAAAAAACATTAAAAAAAAAAACTTTTTAATGTACCATCCATTTATAAATGGACTAAAATTAGAAAATAATATTTCTCAGTCCCATAGAACTTGTTTTGATAACTTTTGATTTTGAAATTTTAGCAAAAGTCATTATAAACAATTTATGAGATTGAAAACGAAAAACGTGGAGCGCATGCAATACAAATCATTAGATTTAATTGACAATATTAAAACTACACACATAACATAGACCTAAAATTTCTACAGCGAAAGTACAAATGTGAGATCGATTTTAAGCGGTCGTTATTAATATACAATATTACTCTTCAATTTCAAATCAGGCCTATTATATGCGCCCCACGCTTTTCGTTTTCAATCTCATAAATTGTTTATAATGACTTTTGCTAAAATTTCAAATTCAAAAGTTATCAAAACAAGTTCTATGGGACCATATATGTAATACTTCTATATTGCCAGTGCCGTATGCTCACAATGTGTTTTTATTCCGAAATCAAAGAGAGACAACATATTACGATTTTTGCGTCTGCCCACCAAACAATTTGTGTTGCCAGCAGTAAGAAAACGTGTCGCCCTCGGAAACAAATTTATTGCCGGTAATATTGCCATCGAATCGATTTCCTATTACCGGTCGCTCTAAAACGTCCGCCGAAGGCAACTCGCCTGGGCGAGTCGTTTTCTTATTACCTGAACGAGTCCTTTTCTTATCGCTTCAGGCGATTTTTGGAATAATTTTATTCTTTTTAATACTTCATTTATTTTTTTGTACCAAATTGCAACTTACAATCGGAATTAATTCATTTTCTCGCTCTGCGACTTCCTATTTTTTCAATCTTGTCCTTGGGCATAATTTAGATGCTTTTGGCCAATACTATTGACGCCATATTCATAAGTTTCGGAATTTTTGAGAACTTTTTTATTCAAAATTGACATGAACGAAGTGATGTTGCCGATTTGTCACCACAGCAATAAATCGGTGAGTCGCCAATTTGTTGCCATTGGCGATTGTTGCTTATTTCTCATGTTTTGCATGGTGGGTGTAGTAAAATACGTGTATATTTCTAAACTACTACACAGAAAAAAGTGTCAAATCATCACAAGGGCGGTTCAGGGAATTTAATAATTATTGGGTCATAGTTTGCGGTATATTCTTGAAACCTTTTGATATACAGACATCGAATACTGGTGTTCATAAGCCTGGATCATGCAACTCCAAAAACACCATTTTCCCAATAGCTTGAAAACAAATAATTGAACATATTCAAACGCCCAAATATCACAAATTAGAGAATTAGATCATATTATATCATACTTAATATAAATATGTATTAAAAAACATATATGAAATAAACCACCTTATGCAAATATATTGTTTGAATTATAATTAAACTTTATTAATTTAATTATTAATTTATTTAATTAAACCGTTTTTACAATGTGTCAGAGTAATATTTATTAACGCACTTAATAATATTTATAATGTTATGATATATATTTAGCAACAACAAGAAAGTTAAATTAGTTTTACCACTATTGGCGAAATCTTAAAGGGTTTTAATATTCATAAGCTGAGATCCTGGTACAAATGAGTTATAAGAATTGCAACAGCGATAAGTAGGAAAGGAACAAATATTTGCAGATTATCATGTTAAGTTACACTTGTTACTGATTTGCAAACAAAATTAGTTTTGTGTATTTATTTCTAACATATTTTTTGTCTTCTATGTATTTTTTTTGTATAAAAGAAGAACTGATCAGACGATAACACCGTGCAACAAAAATAAAATAATTTTAAAACCCGCGAAACAATCAATATTCTCACGAAACTAGGAGCCAAATATGGTAAAACTGCATTAATACTTTTTCTCTCTGACTACAGGATTTTTTTAAAAGGACTTTGAAATTTCAGATATGATAAGATAAAATATGGGTATCAAATAAATTAAAAATACTTTTTTTGGTAAACAAGGACGAATAGTTATTGAAAATGTGCGTTTAACTATTTTTTTTTATTTATTCTAAACTAATAAAGTTAGGAGGACGAAATTCGAAGATGTTATGATACATATATCAGTGTTCGAAACAGAATTTTTCCAATAATGAATATTTCAAATTTTCAAGGATATTCAAAGATAAAACTTTAAAACGTTTAAAAACAGAATTTACAGAATTTTATATTTTGTTTGATACCCATATTGTTATTCTCAATGGTAGCGACATCTTTTAGTTAACTATATCTTTGAAATTTCAAAGTCCTTTAAAAAATCCTGAAGTCAAAATGAAAAATTAAAAACGCAGTTTTACTATATTTGACCCCTAGTTTCGCGAGTATATTAATTTTTGTGTGCTATGATATAAAATAATGAATCAAATTAAAGAAAATTTCTGCTGGTTACGGTTTTACACTGTAACACGTCTATTCTGCCCGTTACCGAAGATTTTGTAACCGGAAAATTTTATTACCAAACAATGTTACCAGTTCTTGTCACCGCGATTCTAGGTACGTTGGTGATGCAGGTAAAATATTCAGCAATTCAGCTATGAAGAATTGTGCAAATTCTGGTATTGCATATTTCACGGGGCAATATTTTGTTACCAGCTTATGAGATGGTAACAAAATTTACCGGTTACAAGAGTACACAGAATGCGAAAAGGGTTTAAAAATTGACAGACACTTTATTTACCGGTTACAAACTTCTTATTACCAGCGCAGAATAGACCTGTAAATGACTATAAGTTCATATAAAACTAAATTAAAGATAGCCAAGTACTTATTTACTAATATTTTAATTTAATACTAATGCATTATTAGTTCTTCTGCGTACTTCACCTTCTTCCATAAACATCTTTTATTATCTTGTAGTTTCTTTATAATTCTATTATTTTTTTTTTTGTAGTGCATTCTTCATCATATCTATAACTCGTTTAGCGCGACGAGGTGTGGCAACATCATCTACACAAACTTCGTTTATATAACGCGGTTCGTTAAACAAACGTTTGCCGATCTCTGGAATTAGAAATCATATTTAGCAAAATCCCATAATTCCGTTAGAAGAATACTATACCTAAAAGTAACTTACTACGACCAAAACCTTCAGATAAAAGTAGTTCTTTCGGAATAGCTATATCCTGATCGGACCCTGAAATAAAATATTGTATTTAGCTATTTAAAAACAACAAGCGAACATTATCTCAAAAAAGCCTTACCCCAAGCAAAATCTGCGTGTAGTGTAAGCTCGGTTGGTGGGCATTGCGATGGCACTGACTGCACATCATGGCTCGGCATATAGGTACTACTGCATTGCCCGGATATTCCTAGATGTACATATATGAGGTCGCAGCAGCAAAGTCGGCGAAATTCCATAGCGAAGATACTTACCCTTTCCATTTACTTTGTAATCATTGGTGTTGAAATGGTTGGAGCTTGGGGGAAGAAGCGGTGACCATGCCGTTGATGACAAATACTGCTTTGTCGGCAATTAGGCATTGGGTGGTCTTGGCATTGAAAGTGAAATGGTTTAAGTAGTAATGAACTGAAGTGACAAAGAATGCCATCAAGGTCTTTTGATAATGATATTTGATATTTATTTGTGCGAGTTGAATTGTGAAATGATTTGGGTTAGTTTGCTTCGACTTGTTTGTTCTTTAAAAGTCACACTACACCTCCCTTTTTAATAAGAATGTTCATATGACTGTAGTTTTATGGACATTCTTTACCAATATTGTTTTTGACTTTTATCAGTTTCTTTTTGTTTTCTTGTTTTTCCTTTTATTATTATTTCTTTAATTATTGTAATTTTTAAGTCTATTCTTATGAACTATTTGGTTTTTATTGGTTTTATTGTCTATTATTTGTACATTTCTTCTTAAAAGTATATCTCTTATGGTAAATGGACCTTTATACTGAGGTTCTAACTTATGTCCTGATTAATTTTTTAATAAAACTAAATCTCCTATTTTAAAATTATATTCTTTTTCTTTTCTTTTTGTTTATTTATTAAGTGTTGGGCCCTTACACTAGCTACTTCTAATCTAAATTTAGCTTCCTTAGCGTAATCATCTACATTATATAATGGGGTAATTCTATCTATCTCTCTAAATTGTTCGAAACTATTAGGTATTTTAGCAAATATTAATTCATATGGGCAGTAGTTATGTACTGTTGATGGTGTCGTGTTGAAACAGTATGTGAAATATTTAAGCCATTCATCCCAGTCGGTTTTATCTATTGATATGTAGGAGCGAACATATTCATTGAATGTTCTGTGACTCCTTTCTATAGTACCGAGGGTTTGGTGATGATGTGCTGTAGAAGTTATTTTTTCTATTTTGAGCAATTCACATAATTCCGTAAGTATCGCATTTTTGTATTCTGTTCCCATGTCCGAAATGAACGTCTTCATTGGACCATAAACGAGAATAAAATGTTCAAATATAGCTTTTACGATTGCTTTTGCGTATTTGTCTTGTATAGGTATTGTTACTAGGTACTTTGTCAAGTCACATATTATAGTGATTGCATATTCATTTCCGTTAATCGATTTTGGAAATTGACCGATGGTATCAACGAATACCGTATCGAAAGTTTGTACCGGTGTCTTTGTAATAGTCATTGGATTTTTCAGGTGTTTTAATGTTTTTGTAGTTTGACACTTATGGCATGACTTTACGTATTTTTTAATATCTTTAGTCATGTTTTCCCAATAGTAGTATTTTTTTATTTTTTCGGTGGTGCTATAAATTCCGCAGTGACCTCCTTCAATTGGGTCATCATGATATCTTTTTAAGATATTTTTAATTTTAGCATTGTCATCAATTTGGATCACCTTGTTCAGTAGCGCTACTTTTACTTGATTTAATATTTCATTGCCCTTATTTTTAAAATCAATAATGGAGATAAATTCGAAAATCTTCTCGTTTGGTGCCAATTGTAGTCTATCAGTTTTGTATTTACCGGCCACTTCATCGAGCCTTGAGAAAAATTGACCTAAGTCAAATTTCTCATTAGTAAATAAATCATTGATATATATATACGCAATTATCGATTTACCTCTTTTGATGTAACATCTTTCAGGGGTAATCTTTAATTTACAATATTTCCTGACGTCAGTGTTATTTAAAGGAACGTATATATTGGGCTTATTATATATTTGATGATGCTTATTTAATTTACTACCTGTGCATGCTGTGTCTTTTTTATGTGTCATTGAACGTGTTGTTATTCTGAGTACTTTAGCTACTGACTCAGTCATTTCTTTTAGATTGTCTATTGTTATTCGCGATATAATTATCTTTGCCCCTAAGATATTCAACTGTGAATTCATATTCCTCTAGATCAAGTCTCATTCTAGTCAATTTAGAACTAGGATTTCTCATTGAAAATAAGTATGTTAGTGGTCTGTGATCCGTACGGACAAGAAATTGTTTACCGTATATGTATGGCCTAAAGTGTGTAATAGCCCAGTGAATTGCTGTTAATTCTTGTTCAATGGTGGATTTATTGCTTTCTCCTTTTGTGAAGGATTTGGATGCATATGCAACTGGTAGGTGTTTTCCTTCGTGCTCTTGAGTTAAAACTGCCCCACAAGCATACTTGCTTGCGTCTGTAGTTATACAAAACTCTTTCCCGAAGTCAGGGTATTGCAGTAATGTTGGGCTTATTAATACTTTCTTCAAATAATTAAATCCTTTTTCACAATCTTCAGTCCATTCGAACGGTATATTTTTTTTGTTAGTCTCGTAATGTGTCTAGAATGGTGCGAAAAGTTTTTGATAAACCTTCGATAGTAATTGCAAAAGGCTGCGATTCTTCGTGCGCCATCTGCGTCAGTAGGTTGTGGATAATTCTTGATTACTGAATATTTACTATCGTCTGGTAGTATCCCTTTATCAGTACACTTATGTCCTAGATATGTTACTTCCGTTTTAAAAAATGAACATTTTTCGGGGTGTAGTTTGAGATTGTGTTTTCTACATAATTCAAAGACATTAGTTAAATTTGAAAGCATGTGCTTCTCAGAGCATCCTAATACGACTAAATCGTCCATATATAAGAAAGCTTGATCTGGTTTTAGACCACTGAAAGCAAATGTCATCATTCTTTGGAATGAGTTAGGTGCTATTTTTAGTCCATATGGAAGTCTAGTGAATGTATATGATCCATTGTACGTTGAAAATGACGTAAGATTTCTAGATTTATCTTCCAGTTCTATTTGGTGGAATCTAGACATTAAATCTAAGCAAGAGAAATATTTTGCTCTGCCAAGTTGATCTAGGATGTCGTCTATTCTTGGCAGTGGAAACTTGTCTGCGACGAGTTTTTTATTCAGTTGTCTGTAATCTATTACTAGTCTCCATCTTTTTTCTTTAGAGCCTGGTAGTGGCTTCTTTGGTACTAGTAAGATTGGACTGTTGTACTCGGAGTGTGATGGTTCGACTATTCCATCGTCTATCAATTTTTTCACTTGATTGTCAATCTCATCTTTGTGAGTATGCGGTACTCTATAGTTCTTAAT
>NW_023459238.1:0-24111 GCF_013731165.1 Rhagoletis pomonella | reverse complement strand
GCTAAAAACAAAACGCGTTTTATTTAATAATAAAACATTCGTTAATGTAAATACATATGTCCTTGAACAACAGGCCACAAATAAATTTGTTCACAAAGTATTATGTACATATATTTCTTACAGGTATACAGCATAACTGCTACAAGTAAATAGCAAACTATTGTGCGGGCTTAAAAAGTGCTTAGTTGTTTTTTGTTTCTGCGGCACAAGCGATTTACTATCCTCTTTACTTATTTTCTCTGTAAAGACAAAATACATGCATATGTACATACATATATACATAGGCTGCGTTTCTTTATACATTCCGGATAATCCCATTTCATAGCCGGAATAAACAGAATGCGTTTGAAATATGCGTTAACATATCATCAGGAACGTTCTAAAGAATAAGTAAAAAAAAAGTTTATTCCTAACGTTCAGAATGAATAAAGAAATGCAGCCATACATACGTACATTAGACTACATCACCAAAAAAAGTTGCGGTTCTTCCGCCGGGACTACAAAATTTATTATATTTTAAGACGTCCAGCAAAATATTTCGGAAAAATATTAAGATTTAAGTGAGCTGGACCGATTTGAAAATACCTCCAAAAATTTAGTTTTTTTATGAATAAAAATAGTTTCTTAAAGAACTTTTTGAAAAAAGTCCCCTCAGATGACAAAACAGATTAAGCTTAAAAAATCTGCATAAAAATATTTAAAAAATTTTTAAACGGAATCGTAAGAATGAGATTTTTGATGCTGTTTTTTTACTTTTTTCAAAGATTGATTTACGAACAACTTGAATAACTGGGCCAAAACTATTCTGATTTAGACTTATGAGATCTCAGTTGAAAGGTATTTTCACACTGTTTTTATTTCTCCAAAAAAAGTCATTCGTTTCCCAATATTTTTTTTTCAAATACTAACACATCTTAATTCAACTTTGAATGACGTTCCTCATCCTACTTTTCTCTTTCATCCTTTTAATGAGTTTATTAGTAAAGAAATAAAAAGGTAGAGAAAATACCTGTCTAATGACACCTCCTAAGTCTAAATCGGAAGAGTTTAGCTCAGTTATTCAAGTTTTTGTTATACCAATCTTCAAAAAAAGTTAAAAAACAGCATCAAAAATCTCATCATTACGATTCCGTTCAAAATTTTTTTTTAATTTTTTTCTGCAAATTTTTTAAGTTTAAGCCGTTTTGTCATTTTTTCAAAAAAAAAAAGATCTTTAAGAAACTATTTTTATTCATAAAAAACTCAATTTTTGGAGGTATTTTCAAATCGGTCCAGCTCACTTAAATCTTAATATTTTTCCGAAATATTTTGGTGGACGTCGTAAGATATAATAGATTTTATAATTCCAATGGAAAAATAGTAGCAATTTTTTTTTGTATGGGGAGTGATGCAGTCTAACGTACATATATAAATATGCATTTTGTGTATGTACATATATAACTCTAAAAAATGTTGTATTAAATAATCTATGCTTATGTATGTAAATAAATTTTATTTAATGACTTAAATGCTGCCCTAATACAATATTCACATATTTATATGAATATGTATGTACATGCATACTTATATTAACATATTTTCGTACGTAATCTATTGACATACATTCACACATTTTTATGCCCGAAAAGGCATGAGTTGATAGTACACTCGGAGCGCTCGCTCGTCGCTCACTCGTCTTACCTATCCGAGCGAGTATGCAGACAGCTACTCGCCTTGGCACTGCGAGCGAGGCAACACACAGCAGCCTCGCTCGTTTAATAGGAGCGCAAGCAAACAAGCGGCGCTCGCTCGTTTGCCGAGCAAGCCTAACTTATCGTGCCTCGCGTCATTGCTGCTACGAGTACGAGTTGCAAGCGCCTCGTTGCCTGCGAGGAATTGAGTAGGAGTTTTTGCCTACCCTGGACTTCAGACCTGTGAATGCCGTTCTGGGCGCACAACCACCAGATATCGACGAGACGGAGGTTCACTTGCCTCGGGAGACTAGAACCACAATAGCCCAACTTTGCTCTGGCTACTGCAGCAGGTTAATCTCATACCTGGGCATATTAGATGCAGATGTGCCAAATGAGTGTCCGGCATGCGGATAGACACCCACGACTCGAAACATCTCTTCGTATGCCCGGAAAGTCCGACAACCCTAACGCCTTTGTCCCTGTGGACCGACCCCATTGAGGCTGCACGCTTCTTAGGGCTTCCGTTAGTGGAGCTGGACAACAACGACTGAGATATTAACCGATCTGGGCCGGGTTGTTGTAGCCGATACAACAACATTAACAACAACAGCACTGTTATTATTTTATCGCGCTATTCAATCGTGAATTACAGCAGAAGTTGGACGAATCTGGCTACTTTCCTTTGAATTCTTGAAGTACGTTGTTTTTGCTATTACCTTCAAAGTGCCCGATCTCCCGCGATTTTTCAACAATCAAATAAAAAATATTCTTATTTTTTTTGAGACAGCTTTTACAATTGATTTTCAGATATATGTAACTTATTTAATTTTTTTTATAATAATATCATTATATTTTTATAAGCAATCAAAGTAATTAAAATACCGTTTTGACGTGTCGCTTTGGGTACCTTTTGCACGTTTTTTGAGTATAACTTTTTCAGCGCAAAACGGAGACTTTAAAAAATCATGACAAATAGTAAATGTAAATATGGAAAATGCATTAGGCTCCTCATTGGAAATAAACTGCAACAATTTGAAATCTTTCACTCGTGATTATCAAAAATGTAATATTTCAAGTTCTTTTCCATTTAGAACTTTCAGCATTTACTTAATTGTTCTTATTTGTTTAAATATATATTAATTATACACATTAAATATAAAAGTAAGACCTTTTACTGCTGCGTGCCTTTGAAAATATTGAAAATATAACAAACTAGTAAGCCCGCATGGTCTTAAAACGCCCAAACTTTAATTTAAAACTCTAGAAACGATTCCAAATGTTAGTCAGAGTTATAAGTGATTCGAGTTTCATATTTCATCTAAATCAGTGCAGCCGTTTCCGAGTGAAGAGAGGTCTCGCATAGGGTCAGTTTTAATATAATGAAATTCCAAATTCCCCTGTACCGACAAAAAAGTTCTAACGTCAAAAATTAAAATAATTTTGCACATCTACAGGACCTCTCAAATTTGAAATTCGAAATATCGGTGCAAATCTAATGACCTTTACACTCATATTTCAATATTTCGTAAATCTTGTGGATATATAAGTTAACAAAATACAGGTAGAAATCCTTTTGAAAAGTATTTTCAAACTAAAATCTTACATCTCTTTCGTCTAACATTGTGATAAATACTTCAATTAAATTATGAACTAAGTTGAATTTGATTTATCGAACAAGTGGAAACCCTCCTAATTAAAGGTCAGAAATAAAGATTTCAACCCTTTTCAAAATATTTTCAAGCTAAAGCCTTTTTAAATAACCTTCGACTGACGTCATGATAATATTCTAATAAATTGATGAACTAAGTTTAATTTGATTATTTAGCATATGGCAACCCTCTAAATATAGATCAGAAATAAAGCCTTGTCAAACCCATTTCGAGAGATACCAATATTTTAATAATTCATTCAACTTATTAAATAATTCGATTTTAACTTTTTAAACGGGTGGCAACTCTCTTTAAACCCCTCAAAAATATTAAATTTTTCAATCTTAAGATTTCTTAACACTCTTTTGTTTCGCATATTTTAATATCTCATTGTTTATAAGTTAACTGAATTCCACTTTTCAAACATATGGCAACCCTCTTCAAAATAATTAGACACTATTACCTCCTTAAACTCTTTTCGTTTGGCGCCCATACGGTGATACATATTTCTACTACCAAATTCCTTTAATATAAATTACAGTAAATTTTGAAACCGGTGTCAACCCTCTTAGTTTTAGTTAAGAAACAAAGCTTTTCAAACCCATTTCGATTGATACTCATCTTGTGTTAACTGATTTAACTTTTAAAATAAATTGAACTTAATTTTTTTAAATACGGCAACACCTTTCGAAAAAGTTAAACCATATTGCTCATTTATAGCCTATGCATTTTAATTTGACGCCTCAGTTTTGAAAATTTACCGAACAGTGCGGCTCTGGTGGCATTGATAATTGAATAATTGGAGTTTAATTGCTCCACAGGTGGCAGCTCTTTTCAAAAAAGTAAAACCTTATTGCACATATACAGCCCAAGGCCTTTAATTTTAGACCTAAGTTTTGAAAATCGAACGACCGTTGCAGAGCTGATGGCCCGGACAAAAAATCCCTTCGAGTAAACTCTAAATGTTACAAATAGCCACAAAAAAACAACAAAAACAAAAATTTTATTTTTAAATAAAATTATTATTAGAAATGAAAAACATTAATTTTATTATTATTCTAATGTAAGTAAGATATGCGAGGTTCCATGGGAAAGTGAACCTCAGTGCAAAAATTATTTTCTTTATAAAACTAACAAACGTGTGGATAAGACATTTGTAAAAATCTTGAATCAACCAAAAAATAACAAAGTTCATGCAAAGCCTAGAGGAGAAATATATGGAGCATCCACAAACAATTTAGGGGTCAGCTTCTACGCTAGATATGTGGACGACATAATATGCATAATAACGGGGGACAAAGAGGAGCAGATATTAGACTACCTTAATGAACAACACAAAAATATAGCATTCACGATGGATAAGGAAGAGAAAGGAAAACTCAACTATTTGAATCTAACTATTAAAATAAACAAGATCACCAACAGACTGGAATACGAGATATACAGAAAGACCACAGCGACCGACACAGTAATACATGAAACCTCTAACCACCCACAAGAACACAAAAACGCAGCATTTAGACAATTATTAATTAGACTTGAGCGAACCCCATTAACTAAGGAAGCACACAGGAGAGAGCTAGACACAATATATGCCACCGCTAGAAACAATGGATACAAAAAAGATCTGGTGGACAAAATTAGGAAGGACTCGAAACGAAAAAGTAGGGACAAGAAAGAGAACAACGAAGCAGCTTGGGCAGTGTTAACTTACACGGGTAAAATGACATACAAACTGACCAAGGTTTTCCAAAAATTCAACACTCGCACATCGTTCAGAACCAGGAACAACGTCGTCGTCAGTATCCACTGAACAACAGCACAAACGAACAGGACACTCTAGATAAGCAGGGTGTATACAAATTAACGTGTGAATGCAGGTGTAGCTACATAGGGCAAACTGGCCGTAAGATTAAAACAAGATTCCGAGAACATTAAGAGACTACAATAAGAGGACACAAAAACCAAGCGTCACACCAGAATCAAACTTCGCAAATCATATGTTCGAAAATAAATGTACACCAATGAAAATTAATAAGGCAGCCAAACTCTTCAATGTACAGCATAAAGGACGACGTTTGAACATATTGGAAAGCATGGAGATATACAAGTAGAAAACATTTAAAGGGAGAATTATAAACGAACAAACAAACACCGTATCCAATGTAATATTCGAACCACTCAAGATGTTGTACGAAAAATATGAGAAGACCCCGGAAAAAAACTCCAACGCGAAGATACATTCCTACGCCGCACAGTGTAAGATTTGACCCACCTAGCTGCTTTTAATTCTGTAATTCGAGATCTATTGAAGATAGATTAATGAAATTTTTGCCCAAGGTACGTTATAAGATAGGCGAAGCTTTTTACAAAAAATTGGTAATTTATAGTTACTGTCATGCCACCCTATTATATAACTGCAAATTTTTAAAAATGCAAAGCTGAAATATTTAACCAACTACAAAGGCTAAAATGCCCAAAATTGATATTTAGAATTTCCCTATAACAAGAAATTATAAACTGACAGAAATGGACTTAAAATAAATATATATTTTTTTTTAATTATGGGCGTGGAAAATATCGATAAAAAAGTCAAGTTGGGTCAACAAAATTCCGTTATAAGTTCAATATTTCTTACTCTATTTACAAAAATGGGATACCATTGGAAAGGTAATGAATCAGGCTTTGTCTATTCAAAACGAAAATATAAGAATTTGTCTCGGTCGAGATAAAATGCAAATGAATTACTCGAAGAAGATGAAATTCCCAGTAGGCCAGAAAAAAGAAAATTTCATCAAAACCTGCACTTTCCAGCAGATAAAATTATGTTGTTTAAAGTCTAAGAGGAGTGGCAAATAAACTGAGATACAAACTTTATCGAATAGTGGCGGATAACGAGTTTGCGGGTCTAATGAAATTAATAAATTGCTAAAAATAAATTTAAGTTAACATCAACAATTTTACTTTAACATGGAATAAAAAAAAATGTATATTCATATTATATATATTGAAAAATGTATATTCATTAAAAAGAACATACCCAAGCAAATAAGACCAAAATGGTATTTTAGTAATTGTTGCATAAATCACATAACATCGACAAAATAAACATTGAGATTCAGTTTCAAATATAAAAGTTTAAATATTATTGTGCTCGGTAATTTTCCAAATCAAACCCCGTCCGCCATACACTTTGATTAAAATTGTTTAGTTGTTATTGTTTCGTATTTATCAGGCATTTCTAAAAACATTCTTGACGTTGTTTTCAAATTTGGCGACACAAAATAATGGAATTAATCTTTTCTAGAATATGGAAATGATACACTGTGCGCCGCAGAGACCAAGAAAATGAAAATAACGGATTTCTATCTACCGGCACAAGCAAGCAACCTAATACCTGCTAAATAACGGAACATAAACCGACGCAATCACGAAAACCAAGAAAATAAAAATAACGGATTTCTACCCGCCGGCGAATACAAGCAACCAAAAAGCACCTACCTGTGAGATAATGAAACAAAAGCGGTCGCACTTAGATGGGTATGCATGACCTAATGACAGTTAAAACAGATAGTAACACGAATACATAAACAGATAGGAAACACGAACTATTCAGAACGAAAAATGACACTGAAGATGGCACAACGCCGAAACCGGTTTGTCTCCAAACCAAATTTGACAAGGGATGACGGAAAATCGTTCCACAATACATCAACAAAGTAAAGCTTTAAATGCATTTTTATTGCCCTTTTTACGTTTTGAAATCAAGTTCTAAGTAAATTTTTTGATTGAGTTTAAAGTAGGTTGTGTTGAATGCACTGTCAATAATTTGTGATTCATAATTCAAGTGTTTGGTAAGTAAAATATATAGTATAACTCATCTGCTTTTAATAAAATTGTGTTATATGTTAAATTGTGTGACTGCTTTATCTATATTATAAGTTATTATTAACCAGTATTTGTCTGTCAAAAAAAGCTAAAAGTTGTTATATTTAATTACAGAAGTTGATGTTGTGTTTCGTGTTTGTTACATAATGTTAGAAATTCATTGCAAATATTTACCACAATAGCATTATCGTTTCCACGTAGTTAGATAAGAATAATTCAACAGAGAAGCATGTCCCACCCGTGACAGCTATGTGTGGGACAGTTGTCAGAGCTAGATTTATAGGGCTGATAAGCTTTATATGTTTGTTGAGGTGGACGCAGGGGAGGAGGGGGGTATGCGCGGACTCGTCCATTATCTATATACCCTTATGGTCAGCTGATTAAGTTAAGTTACATTTTGACCAGTTTTGGTTTTTTATTTTGTTAATCTAATGTTTATAATTTTTTTTTATAAAAGTCTAGCACATTCCCTAACCAGAACCATATAAATCTACATTTCAAACTTCTTACAAAAATTATAAAAATTCAACAAAAACTTTAACAATTACGTCCAAAAATTTTAAACTTTTTGTTCAGAATGCAGTTTTGTAGTCCATTAAATTTAAGTAGGTAAAAGTGAAAATTTCAAGACGCTAGGAAATCGCGTTTATTTTTAATATTTTTTTTGGCTGACGGTGCTAAGCATTTTCTTCTATATAAAAGGCACCATCCTAAAATAAAACGAGAGTGAATTTAACCCCTTCTTATATTTTTTAAAAACTAATCTTTATATATGGACCACACTAAAAGCTCCTTTTCATATAAAAATGCATACGTGTCCTACCCGTGATAAACGTTGTCCCACCCGTGACAGAGGAATTTCGGATTTTTTGTATAATAAAGCCATCATTTTTTTTATAGTTTTTGCTTTGTTTGTGGTCCTGGTTTTTTGTTTTATTATAAGACATCAAGTTCACACAGAAAAGTGAAATAAATTCGCAGAAATTCCGTAAAATATATCTGCTCCAAAAAGCAGGTTCTTTTTTTGTCCCACCTGTGACAGAATAAATAAATCAGAATTTTTCCATAAGAAAGTAAGCTCGATTTTTTTCGTATTTTGTAATAACTCATATAATAATCAATTAGGTGTAGCTTTATCAAAATGTAGAATCGTTGAGTTCTTTATACTTAAATTTAAACAAGAAAGAAATTTTTTTCTGTTCAAATGTCCAACCCGTGACGGTTGAATCGCCCATATATATTAAAGAAAATTCAAAAGATCCCTTTGGCCAAATTTTCTAAATATGGTTTTACGTCAGTTAAAGCCGTTCGTAACAGTTCTGTTAAATGTTGGTTAGTCAATAGGTACGTTCGTTTAAAATCTACAGTAAAAAATGTCCAACAGCAAAATTCCGGCTAAATGCCATCTGTTCTCTCACAAGAGAAAAATATCCAAAATTGTACGCGAACAGAAAATTTGCAGAAACTTCCAAGTTAGACGAACAGCTGATAGAAATTTTGTTTACATTCAAAAGTATAAAATTGAAAACGTAAGAAAACAAATCCCGAAGTCTTATCCTGACACGGTTCACTGACTAAACGAATTACTTACTTCTTACAAGTTTAATTAGTCACATTTTACTATTTTAACTTCCAAGTCATTAAATTCAATTTAGGGATTTGCGTAAATTCCAACCAGCTGTTTTTGATTAGCTGTTTTATTGTAGGCAAATTGCTGTTTGCAAAAATTTTTCCAGCAGAAACTAGCAGCTTTCCCTCAAAATGAAATGACACTTTGCTCTCTCAATTTCCCTTACTTTGCAAGTTTTTTGCGTACGCGAACACAAAAAGCTGATAGTTTTTATAGCTTTCAATAATTATCAGGTACGGCGAATGCAACTAATTGTGAACGGTATTTTGACTTTACGAATTTCATTGTAGAGTACAAAGACTCACAGTTATACGTTGTACCAAAAATCGAAAATATACGGCACGCAGCTGTTTTCAACAGCGGATATTTTAAATCTGGTACTAGTTACCGGAATTCAAGCAATGGCAAAGCTTTATGTTGCATTTCCAGTGCCTTATCTGCCTTTAATTCGAAAAACTCTTCTTCGCTTTTCTTAAAAAGGAGTATTTCGGATATTGTAAATTCATCCTCAATTATGTTACATAACGTAGTTTAGCTTCAAAACTTAAAATAACTTGCGACAAACCAAAAACATATTTATTCTCTCCTTGTAGAGTTTTGTAAATGTTCCTTCATATCGGTAAAGAACATTATATTATATTATTATATTAAAGCCAATTTTCATTCTCCAATTGCGGGTAATGTTCCGATCTCAATTTGCGTATGTGTTTATAAAAATAATAAAATACAAAACAACACATTGGAAAAGAATGCCTATCAAAAGAAATGTGTATTTTAAAAAGTAAAAAGAGCCAAAATGTTCTAAGCAAAGAGAAAGTAAAAAGAGCCGCACTTTGCTAAGGGCCGCATTTGGCTCAAAGGGTCGCGTTTGCCCACCGTTGATATATGTATATAGATATTGTCTGAATAAGCCTTTGTGAATGGCGTCAAAATTTCCTTTTTTTGATGGCACACTGACAGACTAAAACATAACAGCTTGGCATTAAGCGTGATCGTCAGATAACATTCTTCATAAAGTTCGTTGAAAATGCTAAATACCTAAAATAATTTTTGTCAAAAATACGGCCATGAATTTATGTGCGTATGTAAGGATTTTCAGATTTTCAAAAATTTTAATTTAATGACTAAGACTATTTAAGATGTCTTCGGAAACGCTCTCTATCTCGCAAAAAAAAACAATTAAGTGCTTTAACCAATAACCGAAGCACAATTTTAGAGCCAATGAGAAAAGCAGCAAAAATTTTCGTGAGAATAGCAAGTTAAAACTGTTCTAGTGAAGAAGATACAAAAAGGGGTTCCTTATACACGTAATAGACCTTCCTCTTGGCAAATTACCATGTTTTGCAATAGTCATACAACTTGGATTTTTGGAATATTGTCCAGCTTTTTCGTTGTTGTTGTTTTTGTTGTTGTAGCGGCTACTAAGCCCCGTTCGGGACGGTTCATCCATTATCGTTGTCGTCTATTTCAGCTAAGGGGAGGCCCAGGAAGTGTGCGACTTCCACAGGGGCTGTCCATAGGGACAGGGGCGTTAGCTGAGTGGGATTCTCAGGGCATGTGAAGAGGTTCCGGGAGTCATGTGGCGACTCTCCACATGCCGGGCATTGGTTGGGCACATCCTCGTTGATTCTGCTCAGGTAGCTGTTGAGCCTGCTGCAATAGCCAGAGCGAAGTTGGGCTATTGTTGTGCGGGTCTCCCGAGGCAGACAAAGTTCTGTCCAGTCCACGTCCGGTGGTTGTGTGCCTAGAACGGCATTCACAGGGCGGGAGTCTACATAACTTGAGACTGATTCCCTGTGAATGCCGTTTGGGGCCTGTCGGTAGGTTGTCGGGTCCAGAGGTTGTTTAATATACCTATGGACCTCGTCTGTCAGTTCGTAAAGATGCCTCCTGACGTGCCGTGGCGAGGGCTCTTCCGCGAGCTGTTGCCCGCTGGGATGGCCACGTCTGTAGCTCCCAGCGAGGAACTGCTTGCAAAGCATTAAGTTATGCTCCTTTACCGGGAGCATCTGGGCCTCGTCATGAAGGTGATGTAGAGGCGTCATCAGGACGCATCCTGTCGCGGTACGTAATGCCGTGTTTTGGCAGGTCTGCAGCTTCATCCACTGCGTCCTGCTAGTCCCCGGCGACCATACGGGCGCTGCGTAGTTCAGAACCGGCTGGCCAATTGCCTTGTATGTTGCCAACAACGTTTCTTTATCTTTGCCCCAAGTGCTGCCGGCCAGCGACTTGAGGACATTGTTGCGGCTCTGTACTTTGTTGACAATTGCGGTTGTATGCGCCGAGAAGGAGAGCAGACTGTCGAAGGTAACTCCGAGGATTTTCGGGTTATTCACCGTCGGTATTGTTACGTCATCGACGTGAATACCCAGTGGCAGTCTGACCTCCTTCGCAGGGGATGCGGCTAGGCTCCTTGCAGTGAAGAAGCGAGAAAGTTCGGAGAGGTAACCGTTTACATTTGAGCACAAGTCATCAATTCCATTCCCAGACGCCATGATCGAACAATCGTCAGCATATGAGACTATATTAACACCCTCTGGTGGCTGAGGAAGCTTTGATATGTAATAATTAAACAGTAGCGGGGACAGGACACCACCCTGTGGTACCCCCTGTTAAATTTTACGTGGCTTGCTGGTTTTGTCTCTGAAGATTACTGACGAGTGTCTACCACTCAGGTAATTCGCCGACCACCGTTTGAGTCCCTGTGGGAGTGAGGAGCCCTCTATATCTTCTAGTAGCGTTGAATGTGACTGACAGTGTCGAACGCCTTGGACAGGTCCAACGCTACTAGAATAGTTCCCTCACAGGGGCGGTTTCGGTTTAGGCCACGAGTTATCTGAGTGTTTATGGCGTTAAGTGCTGTTGTTGTACTATGCACTTTACGGAACCCATGTTGATGCTTCGCTGGGGTCAGGTGGTTCGTGAAGTACGGGAGCAGCAGGGCCTCGAGTGTCTTCGCTACCGGGGAAAGGAGTTATTGGGCGATAAGACTATCCTTTGTTGGCTGGTTTCCCCGGTTTGAGCAGTGATACCACTCTCCCCATTTTCCAGATGTCTGGAATGACGAGAGTGGCCATAGACAGGTTGAGGACCTCCGTTAGGTACGCTACTCCCGCAGGACCCAAATTTTTCAGCATCAACATGCATATTCCGTCGGGTCCAATGGCTTTGGAGGCTTTCGCCTTCCCGATGGCTACTCTTACCTCACCGCTGGTGAAAACAAGAGGCGCACTAGGTTTTGGCATTTTGTGCAACCTTCTGGTCACTCGACGTTTGGCTTTATCCACCGGAGGATGCAGAATGAACTGCCGGCTAAAATAGCTCGCGCATCTCACCGGGTCCGACGAAGCGTGGTCACCAAAGTCTATCTCGACTCTGTCGTCGCGCTTCGTCGGGTTGGACAATGACCTCACGGTTGACAAAAGCTTGCTCACACCAGAGGCGAAGTTGCAGGTCTTCAGATGCTCTTCCCATTTCTTCCGGTTATGTACGTTTACAAGTTGCCGAATCTCCGAATTGAGATCCCTAATACGGGGATTCCCGGGATCGGCCTGACGAAGGTTGTCGCAATCATCAGCTAGAACAGCCGCTTCGGCAGGAAAATTCGGACGTGGATCCTTAATACATCCTGCTGGAATGAAGCGAGCTGCAGCAGCGGTGACAACCCTGCGGAACTTACGCTCACCTACATGAACGTCGGTTGGTATGGGTAGTGCAGTGAAGGCGCCCTCAGTAACATCCGTGAAGCCTTTCCAGTCAGTTTTGGAAAAGTTGATATAGGTCCGGTGATCCACGGAAGCAAAGTCGGCAGGTTTATCAATCGAGATGACAATGGGCAGATGGTCTGATGCTAGAGTCAGCATAGGTCGCCATGATACGCTGTTTATCAGACCAGCGCTGACAATTGTTAGATCTGGCGAGCTGCAGCAGCTGCCCATAATCCTGGTGGGTGCGTCGTCGTTCATTGTGCAGAATGTCGAATCGTCTATCTGCTCAGCTAGATGTATTCCCCTACGATCATTAGACAGGCTTGAGTGCCAGAGATCGTGGTGCGCGTTGAAGTCACCAACTACCATAAGGTTTTCACCTCTGAGTAGCGCACCTATTTCAGGGTGATATCCTGCCGGGCAGCTGGTGACATGGGGTATGTATACGTTAAATATTTCGAGCTCAACATCGCCTGACCGGATAGCAATACCCTGACATTCTAGGATGGTATCTCTGCGGTCGATGTCTGCTTCAATGAGACGATACTGCACGGAGTGGTGCGTGATGAACGCTAAACCTCCACCATTATCTCGCTCGCGATCTCGACGGTGCACGTTGTATCCGGCGCAATTCAACAGGGTTGAATTGCCGTGCAACTTCGTCTCTTGGACCGCAGCTATTAATATTCCATGCCTTCCCATAAAGACAGTTATCTCCTCGATCTTGCTCTGGAGTCCGTTACAGTTAAATTGTAGCACCTTGGTGTGCCTTGGGAGACCGATTGTGATGTGTGGTGTTAAAGAGTTGTGTTGCCTGCCGGCCCCCTGCTTTACGTGCTGCAGAAGGGGGTGCTGCCTTGTGGTGGTGGTTGGCGGCGTCGCGGGGGAGGGATGCGACGGGGCAGCACAGCAGGGGCCCACATAGTCACTCGTCCAATCACGCGTGTTGCGAAGCCCTGAGCATGCCCTAAAGTGGCACCAGCCAAGGCAAGAGTTGCATTTGACTGATGTCACGTTACGATATATTCTTGACTGACAGACAGAGCAGATTGTCGGAGGGACTAGGAGTTGCCGGCGGCGGTGTGTGGGTGCTATTGTGTTTGTTTGTGTCTATTGCTGTGTTGTGTAGGAGTGTGGGTGTGTTGATTGTGTGCTGCCCAGGCGGGTGGTGGTTTGCCGTGGAGGCGGTCCGGTTCGCACAGCATGGGGCCACGAACGACGTGGTCCATTGCCGGTGCGTACGTAGGCCCGAGCAGTTACGAAGGTGACTCCACCCGTCACAGGCATTGCACCTGACCGAAGTGGAGTTTGTATGCAGTCGTCTCTGGCATACGAAGCAGGTGTAGATTTCTGGCCCTGGGTTTGACTCTATGCCAGCCCTGAGCAGAAGGGTGCGGAGAAGGTGTAGCCCTGGGATCGAGCAACGTTTGATGGATTTCGCCGACCTAAACGGGGTTAGATCGCCGAAACAACAGCCCTTGGTCGGGTAAAACCCCGAGTCATTCCGGTACGTAGAACCGGCTGTCGTGGGAATGCGGCTTTTTCGTAATTTCTCCCACTGTGTAACGTAAAAATAAAACAAAAATATAAAAAATAATAGGAGGTTCACACCCTTATTTGTGAAGTTTCCCAATTTTATTTCTGTATTATATGCATCCTTTTTTGGATTTACATAATCTACACAACATATGTATGCAACCTGATTTATGTTAATAAACGAGCGAAAATTATGTGTCCGAATGAAAACTGTCAGAGCCATGGGAAAATTCGAACTATTTGAGAATTGCCAATATAGATAACGCTCTATCTTTTTTCGGACAAAAAACTATGTATTACTATGGAAAAAATAAAAGCTTTTTTTACAGTACAGTGTATTTTTAAAGTTTTCTAGTAAAATAAACGAATTCCTGGTATAATGTGTACCGTTGTACACCCCTAAACAAATTTATATGTCTAACAAAAGCCATGCTAATCCAAATTTCTAACTTTGTACAAAAAAAAACATTAAAAAAGTTGCACAACAATATTCTAGTTTGAAAAGTTATTAAGTTCGTCAATTGGTTTTGTAGTGAAGAAAATAATACCACCGTGGGCAAAGAAAAACACCCAAAAATCATGTTGAATTCTCAGCCTATTGAAACTTGTGATGGCAAAAAAAAATTTAATAATCGATTAATCGGTTAATTGATTAATCGAAAGCATTCGATTAATAATTGCAATTAATCGTTAGAAATTAACCGATTAATCGGTCGTTTCGATTAAAAAGGAAAATTAATAAAAACCATTTACATTAGTTATAAAAATTTACTGTTTTTTTTTAAGGATACAATTCTTGTAAAATTGTGGAAGGGAAACAATAAATAAAAAACGTAAAGTAGTATACCATCCGTTATACACCCTGTGTCAAAATATAAGCGCACCACAAGAATTTGTTTTGAGTTTTTTTTTGCAAAAATATCGTTTACAAAATTTGTAGAACACAAGAATGTGAAAAATCTCCAACTAGTAAAATTATACATATATACATATGTACCGAGTAGAGTGGACACTTTTATTGTTGCTAATATTATTGAGTAAGAATGCCAATTTTGTTACGGAATTTTGATTTATACATTACTGTGTTAGTAAAGTAGTCAGTTTTTGATGATTTCTTTCCGATTATTTTCAAAATAAATCGGTTAAACGCCCGATTAATTTAAAGGAAAATTTCGATACAAGTAAATCGTTAACCGAATGAAAATAACCGATTATAATCGGTTATTCGATTAACCGTGCCATCACCAATTGAAACTTGCACCTTATTATTTATAAGTTACAAAACTGCATACTTGGAATTAAAAATAAATATTTGAATACAAAGTTTGAAATATGGGTTTATATGGTGTTAGTATTATAAAATTAACTATAAATACAAAGTGCAATGGGGTATAGTCGTTGCTCTGGGTATGCAGTTACAGTTGCATGGCTATACTCAATCCCGACTCTTGCGTCCTCGTTCGCGCACTCTGGGCAACGTGAGCAACCCATGTGCGAGATGCGGTAACCAATCCGAGTGGAGCCTTGGGTCACGGCAGAAAGAGAGGGAGCTTCGGTGGGGCCACTCCGACTTATTCGGTTTAAGGGCTCACTGAAGTCTGCAGCGTCTGTTCACCAGTAGGTGCGCCGCCAAGCGGGTGTCTGCTTGGAGCAAGCGGCTCGCTATATAAACGTGTATTTGGTTGCGAAACCACCCCCGTCGCATCGATGGGTTGTGCCCTGGGTTTGGGACCCGCCGCGTAAAAATCACTTCCAGTGAAGAAGCAAGGCAAAGCCTCGGATGAGACCCCCCCCTTATGACGACGACCACGGCAAACGTTTAAAGGACTACGACTTGAGGGCATGCACCTGGAATGTCCGGACCCTTAATGGGGAAGGTGCCTCTGCTTGGCTGGTTGATGTCCTCGTAAAGACAAAAGCTGACATCACCGCCATCCAAGAAATGCGTTGGCCGGGGCAAGGCAATCAATGTCTGGGGCCTTGCGACGTCTACTACAGCTGTCATGTAAAGGATCGTAAATTCGGAGTTGGATTTGTGGTGGGAGAGAGACTCCGTCGCCGAGTACTGTCGTTCACCCCGGTGGACGAGCGTTTATCCACAATCTGCATCAAAGCGAGGTTCTTCAACATCTCGCTCATCTGCGCCCATGCCCCGACGGAAGAGAAGGATGAGGCATCCAAGGATCTCTTCTATTAGCGCTTGGAGCGCACTTACGAGCGCTGCCCCCATCACGATATCAAAATCGTGCTTGGAGATTTCAATGCCAGGATCTTTGGAACCACCGTCGGAAAATTCAGCCTCCACGACGAAACGTCCGACAACGGATTGAAGCTGATCGACTTCGCCGGGGCCCGAAACATGGTAGTATGCAGTACTAGGTTCATGCATAAAAAGATCCATCAAGCTACGTGGTTGTCTCCGGATCGAAAAACGAGAAACCAAATCGATCATGTTGTGATGGAAGGCACGCTTCCAGTTTTTATACGTACGCACACTCCGAGGCCCAAACATCGACTCGGACCACTATCTTGTTGCAGCCAAGATATTCACCCGCCTCTGTGCAGCAAAAAATGTGCGCCCAAATATGCAAGGAAAGCTTAACGTCGAAAAGCTGCAATCGCAACAGACAGCCAGCGCTTTCGTTACTCGAGTCTCACACCTGCTCTCAGAGAGAACTCTTCAACAAACCGACATATGCGAGCAGTGGAACCACATTTCCCGCTCATTAAGTACCGCCGCCGAAGAAGTAGTCGGATTTCAGCGAGCCCGAAAGAACAAATGTTACGATGAGGAGTGTCAGGAAGCTGCAGAGAAAAAAGATGCCGCCTACAGGGCCACGCTGCGATCGGGCGCAACTCTATGTGGGACCGCTATAGGGATCTGAAGAGGGAAGCGAGACGTATTTGTCGCAATAAGAGAGAGGCCGAAATACGTGAGTGTGAAGAGCTTGAAATGTTGGCCGACAGGAAATATGCCCGAAAATTTTACCAGAGAGTTAGGCGACTTACGGAATGTTTCAAGACCGGGGCGTTCTCCTGTAAGAACAATAATGGCGACCTAGTAACTGATGCCCAGAGCGTACTTAAATTATGGAGGGAACACTTTTCCGCCCTACTAAATGGTAGCAGCACGGAAAGTTGTGGAGAAGAACCCGAGCCCGCAGCCGATGATGACGGAGTCGACGTTCCACCGCCTGACTATGACGAGGTACGTATAGCAATAACGCGGCTGAAAAACAACAAAGCTGCTGGAGCTGACAGCCTGCCAGCTGTGCTATTCAAGTACGGCGGCGAGGAGTTGATAAGGTGCATGCATCAACTCTTGTGCAGAATATGGTCAGATGAACGCTTGCCCGACGACTGGAATTTAAGTGTGCTCTGCCCAATCCACAAGAATGGTGAACCCGCCATTCGCGCCAACTACCGCGGGATCAGACTTCTAAGCATAGGTTACAAGATCTTATCGAGCGTATTGTGTGAAAGACTGAAGCCCACCGTCAATGAACTGATTGAGCCTTATCAGTGTGGCTTTAGGCCTGGCAAATCCACCATAGACCAGGTATTCACAATACACCAAGCCTTGGAAAAGACCCGCGAGAAAAGGATCGACACTCACCACCTATTTGTCGACTTTAAAGCCGCTTTTGACAGCACTAAAAGGAGTTGCCTATACGCCGCTATGTCTGAATTTGCCATACCCTCAAAATTCATTCGGCTGTGTAAAATGACGTTGAGCAATACCACCAGCTCCGTCGAAATTGGGAAAGACCTATCCGAGCCGTTCGCCTCAAAACTGGGTTTCAGACAGGGCTCCCTTTCATGTGACTTCTTTAATGTGATGTTGGAGAAGATAATAAGAGCTGTAGAACTGAACCGCTCAGGAACAATTTACTACAAGAGTGTGCAATTGCTGGCTTATGCCGATGACATCGATATCTTCGGTAACAAAAACCGTGAAGTCTGTTCTGCCTTTTCCAAGTTGGATAAGCAAACAAAGCGAATGGGTCTGGTGGTAAACGAAGACAAGACGAAGTATCTCCTGTCATCAAACAAACAGTCAGCACATTCGCGCCTTGGCACCCACGTCACTGTTGACTATTACAATTTCGAGAAAGTAGAGAATTTCGTTTACTTGGGAACCAGCATTAACACCGATAATAATGTCAGCATTTCAGCATTGAAATCCAACGCAGAATCACTCTTGCCAACAAGTGCTACTTTGGGCTGAGTAGGCAATTCAGGAGTATAGTCCTCTCTCGACGTACGAAAACCACGCTCTATGTCACTCATCATGCCCGTGCTGGTATATGGCGCAGAAGCATGGACAATGACAACATCCGATGAGCCGGCTCTTGGAGTGTTTGAGAGAAAGATTTTGCGGAAGATTTACGGGCCTTTACGCGTTGGCGACGGCGAGTACGACATGGAACATAGTGCAGCGAATTAAAATACAGCGGCTCCGCTGGCTTGACCATGTCGTTCGAATGGACACCGAAGCTCCAGCTCTGAAAGTATTCAACTCGGAACCCGCCTTTGGTAGCAGAGGAAGAGGGAGGCCCCACTGCGATGGAAAGATCAGGTGGAGAAGGACTTGGCTTCACTTGGCGTATCCAATTGGCGTCAGTTGGCACAGAGGAGAAACGACTGGCGTGCTTTGCTGAACTCGGCCAAAATCGCTTAGGCGATTACAGCCCTTAAGAAAAAATCAATAAACTTTAAACAAACGAAAGGAAAATAGCCAAAAGAGGTCAAGATATCGTTTTTTATATATGGGTAATTTCCAAAAAAGTGTACATGTCAAGTATTTTTAATATTTTTTTTTTTAAGAGGGATAAATTTATCCTATGAAATCGTTTACCGACGTGAAAATTTGTGCATAATACCAAACTGCTTTCAGGCTCTTCAAAAATTAATTTTTTTCCTATTTTTGCAAAATATTTTCCAGAATGAATGAATGAAGTAAGATCTGCTTCAGTTGAAATCTGGTAGCACTCTACACAGCACAACTTTTTTATGGACTACTCGATCAGCCGTTTATTTAGTGTGCTGGTTTTGCTATCGCTGTTTTTTATTACAGTTAATTTTCATATGCGTAACTTTAAAAATAAGTGATGTGGAGAGCAAAGAACTTCAGCAAAGAAAATTGATTTTGGACAATTTCATGCAAAATCCACACATCTCCCAATGTCGGTTAGTAAAATTGCTGAAAATTTAAAGGTCTACGGTTCAAAATATATTTTCAAATTTCAAGAAAAAAGACAACATTGGGAGAAAGGCGGAATATGGCGAAAAATCAGGCGGTATAAATAAAATAGCGGAGAACGATGTTCTAAGGACTTTGAAAAGGAATCCCAACATTTCTGAACGTGTTGTTGCATCTGGAGTGTTGTTCTGAGAGCCTGTATTGTTTTGGCCTTATCTGGCAACAAGCCATTTTGCAAAAAAGCGCAAGAGTTTTATACACAAAATGGAATCAACATTATACTAAAAGAGGCCAATCCTCCGGCACGGCTTCAAGAATAACGCAGTTCTGCAGAATGTGGCGAAAACAGGCTGAATCGATCAACGAAAGGGATGTCCAAGTATTAATGGCGGGCGTCATCTCTAAACTACGGGTATTTTGGCGTGGAAATTAATTCTAATAATATTTGTAAATCTTTCATTTAAATATAAATAAAAGAAGGTTCTAAAAAAGTTACGACCGAATTATTCACATTTAAATTAGTTTTTTTGCTATTTAACACCTGCCAGATTTCAACTGAAGCAGATCTTAAATTAAGGGATTGAATAAGTTTAGAAACTGTTAGAAAAAAAGTATACTAACCGAAAAGCATTTACTAATTTTTAACATGAAATGCATGCTTTTAAAACAATCACTTTGAACCTCATTTATCACGTAAGCTAATGTTGAAGTTTTTTCCACCTTCTTCATGCCATTTTTCATGGTTTCGTGGCATGGTTTTTCTTGGGAGGCAGGCATTTTTGTTTAATCTTTCTTCGGCAACAATTTCCCATAAATGCGATTTGAATACTTTTGGAGAAATACAGCGTGGCGACGAATAACTGTCACCCAGGCTTTTTGAGAAATAAAAGGGCCCTTTATAGATTTTGCGAAAAAAGTATTTTATTGTTAATTTTCCACAGATTTTACTTCAGATGTATTAATTAGTTTTTAAATTTTAATCCTTATTTACATTTGCCAGCAGTGTACACTTTGAGAGAAAAGTTCATTTGGCACGCAGGTCTTCGTCAGTTAATTTATTCCATATCTTCTGTAACCATAGGCAAATTTTCTCCATTTCGAGTCCCTTATACTACCCCTTTTGGTGACTAGGACGGCCATTCATTCGACCAACCTTATACAGTTTTTTTCTTGTTTGTATTCTTTTTATACTTGCCCGCTAAATGAACTTTTCTCTCAAAGTTTAAACTGCTGGCAAATGTAAATAAGGTTTAAATTTAATAACTAATTAACACAACTAAAGTAAACTCTGTGGAAAATTAACAATAAAATACTTTTTTCTCAAAATCTATAAAGGACCCCTTTGTTTCTCAGAAAATCGGGGTAACAGTTATTCGTCGCCACCATGTAAGCTATTCAAATAAAAAATTTCTTTTCACCTAAAAGCGAAATGGAAATATTACACTTTTTTTACTAAGAGTATTTTTCCACCAAAATATAAACACAAGGAAATCATTGAAACTTCTGAAGCAATAAACATGCAGTGGTAATGATGCTATTTTTAATGTTTTTCGCATAAAAAACTGGGTGACATTTAGGAAATAGCCTTACATACCATGGCGCAACGATAGATTCACTCAAAACAGACAAAATAATTACTTTTATTGAGTTATTTCGTATGTCATTCGATCAACAGCTTCTTGCGCTCCTTAACTGCAATGCACTTAGGCAATCAAAACTAATGTTAATATCACGGCGAATTTAAAAAAGTGGCATTCAGGAAAATTCGGAGGGACAATATTATAATAGAATGCCATGCTTATGCTGATAAAATTTTTCACGCAAAAATAGAACAAAACAATAAAAGTTAAGGTGGTCATTCACAAACAGTTACGCCTTTTTTCATTGTTTCTTAGTTTAAACTCCTTTCATGTTGACTATCGAATAACCTGATCGGGGAGAAATATTTTTATATGGATTAGGTAAAATAAATCAAAGATATACCGCGCGCAAAAGAAAAGAAAACGGCTTACAATAATAAAAAACAGCTTTGTTGGTGGCGTATTATTTGGATCGTATCATAGTGTAATAAACAAAGTGAAATCAATATATGACATATTTATTTTCGATACGCTTATTTGACCACAGTTTTGTCATTGCATTAACCCAATTGCCAGTAGCACAAAAAATAGCACTTCGTTTGGAAATGACCCATATGCCTTTTTATAACGTGTTTCCACGAACAATGTGTGTTAAAAAACTTGACAGCAAAAATAGTATAAATGCAGAACCAAAAAAAGGCCAAAAAAAGTGTTGATACGAACGTTATATATACATAGGGTTTTTTGGATAACATCGCATTTTAATAGGGCTTTCCAGAAAAACTAATACTTTATTTTCATACACATTATGTCCACCTTACCTACCATCGATTTCACAATGATCGAATCCAAATCACCTAAGCAATCCCAATTAAGGACAATCACACGCTGAATTTCGGGCAGAGTGACACTACAAAACAATAGCACAATTACTGGGCAATACTGGGTTAATATATTTTTTTTCTAATTAAATTTTATTATGAAATGCTTGATAAAAATTACTTACGGTTCCGCAAATGTCATCAAATATAAGATTTTTTCTTAGCTTTAGCACCTAACGTTCGAATGCCAAGTGACTACATTTTGACAAAGTTAAGCTGTATATTATATGGGACATATTAAAAATGTTGTTAGTTTTCCAATTTTGAAATTTTTGTCACCGAAGTGGCAATATCTAGTTAAATGACAAAAATTAAATAATTGTTTTTAATGTACCAAATTGTTTATAAATATACAAAAACGGTAAATCTCTATGAACATTCTTCTTGGCTCTTTCTGACACAACGAGCAACCTTTCGTTTGAATTCTGGATATGACTCCCTCCATTCTTTAGCAGCATCAACATTAGCTGGGGACTCGTCGTTTGGATCAGCTAGCATTGATATCACAGATATCAAAATCGTTTCAACAGTATGTACTGGCAACCAGCGTTCAGATGCTTTCTCATAACCCCATTTATCATCGCCTGGTTCATGTAAAATGGAAATACAAACATCACCATTCTTTTCAATGTTAGGGTGCCATATTTCCGTCACAAATTTCATTCGGGGAGGGCGCAGAGGGTACTCCTTCGGAAAATATAAATGTGCTTTGAAAAAGCCACCTTCACTGTAAGTAAAAGGATGATAATATTATTTAATTTATAGCTCCATATAAAGATATATATATATAAGAGTGGTTCATAAAAACACTATTTTTGGAAATTCATAAACGCTACCTCAACTACTGATGTTCTAAAAAAGAGACACGTATTTTTTGATTTTGAAAAAAAGTTTTTTTAGAGGTCGCGCTGGTTGTTTTTTTTATAGAAACGCTGAAGTTCTTAATTTTTTTTTTTTCGTGACATGTTAAAATGCAGCTAAAAATGTGGTTTTTACATATAATTACTCGCGTATTATCGGAGAACATTCCCTTATTTACATACCTGTCTTGGACAGTTAGAATGGGCCTAGTTCCCGAAAATATGCTCTCGAATAGAGACTACTAAAATTAAAGCCTTAATACTGAACGATTTACGCGTTATCATGGATTATAACTTGTTACCAGGTGATTTTTGGGGTTGCTAATTATAAATCTGAATCCAGTTTTTCAAAATTGAAAATGGTGGATGAAAATCGGCGACAAATTTTTTAAAAAATTATTGAGTTTGTTCGAAACCCGGCACTCGGGAGTTTTTGGAGTCGCTGACTACGAATCTGAAGTAAATGTTTTTAAATTCAAAATGGCGGATCCAGTATGGCGATCGAATTAAAAAAAAATACTAAAATTAAAACGTTGATACTAAACGTTTTAACCATTGTCAAAGTTAAACTTGTTTCCAGTAGGTTTCTGGGTATGCTGTTTACGAATCTGGTATTAGATTTTCAAAATTAAAAATGGCGGATCCAAAATGGTGACCAACTTTTAATTAACCGCCATTTCAAATTTTGAAAATCGTAATCAACAAACCCAGAAACCCACTGGAAACGAGTTTCAAGCATTGGAAAAGCTTAAAACGTTCAGCATCAACGCTTTAATTTTAGCAATTGCTTTTTAATTTCATCGCCATATTGGATCCGCCATTTTGAATTTAAAAAAATTGACTTCAGATTCGTAGTCAGCGACCCCAAAAACTCCCGAGTGCCGGGTTTCGAACAAATCCAATAATCTTTTTTTAATTACTCGCCATTTTGGATCTGCCATTTTGAATTTTGAAAAACAGACTTCAGATTTCTAATTAGCAACCCCAGAAGGCCCCTGGTAACAATTTCCAACCAATAATAATGTCCAGGATAGGTATGCAATTAAGAGAATATTCCCCAATAATACCAGAGTAATTATATGTAAAAACCACATTTTTTACTGCATTTTAACATGTCAAGAAAATAAAAAAAATGAGATCATCGTTTTTATAAAAAAAAAACGACCAGCGCGACCTCTAAAAAAACCTCTCTTTTTTCTAAATAAAAACACGTTTCGCTTTTTTTATCACAAATAATAATTTGAGGTAGCGTTTATGAATTTCCAAAGTAAAAATTTTTGAACCACTCTAATATATATACATATATGTATGTATGTATATATTTTTGGCCGAATTCTAGTAATATACACATATTATTATACACCGACAGAAGTCTTCTACATTTCGTAATCGGTGCGTTTTACAAAATCCTTTTCGAATATTTCTTAACAAAAAAAAAACAATATTTAGAGTTCAATCATTGTAAGTACATATATAACACAACTAACTTGTTGTCAGCAGATTT
>NW_023459237.1:58877-68121 GCF_013731165.1 Rhagoletis pomonella | reverse complement strand
CAGCACAGAAGAAAATTTTTGGCTTGTTCATTTGTTTTAAATGTCCTAACAGGTTCGATTGATTGTGCTGAGATTTTGTATAGAATTCCGCTCAACATTTCCGTCAAAAATTTACGACATACTGACATGTTTCATGTGTATAGATTTAAATCTACCTATGCTCTTAATGCTCCAATTTCGCGTACTCTGAGAGAGTTAAATGAATTTAAAGACATTGATAACTCACTACCAGGAGTGATATTAAAAAATTTAGTTTTAAAATATATTTTTAACTAATAGATACTAGTTTTAATGCATAGTCGGTAAGAATATTGTGTTGTATTCCTGGACTGTTTGAATAAATGAAATAAATGAATACATCTGGCTGAGCAGATAGACGATTCGACATTCTGCACAATGAACGACGACACACCCACCAGGAATATGGGCAGCTGCGGCAGCTCGCCAGATCTAACAATTGTCAGCGCTGGTCTGATAAACAGCGTATCATGGCGACCTATGCTGACCCTAGCATCAGACCATTTGCCCATAGTAATCTCGATTGATAAACCTGCCGACTTTGCTTCCGTGGATCACCGGACTTATGTCAACTTTTCCAAAGCTGACTGGAAAGGCTTCACTGATGTTACTGAGGGCGCCTTCACTGCACTGCCCATACCAAACGACGTTCATGTAGGTGAACGTAAGTTCCGCAGGGTTGTCACCGCTGCTGCGAGCTTCATCCCAGCACGATGTATTAAGGATCCACGTCCGAACTGTCCTGCTGAAGCGGCTGTTCTAGCTGATGAGCGCGACAACCTTCGTCAGGCCGATTCCGGAAATCCCCGTATTAGGGATCTCAATTCGGAGATTCGGTAACTTGTGAACGTACATAAGCGGAAGAAATGGGAAAAGCATTTGAAGACCTGCAACTTCGCCTCTGCTGTGAGCAAGATTTGGCAAACCGTGAGGTCGTTGTCCAACCCGACGAAGCGTGACGACAGAGTCGAAACAGACTTTGGTGACCACGCTTCGTCTGACCCGGAGCGATGCGCGAGCTATTTTAGCCGGCAGTTCATTCTGCATCCTCCGGTGGATAAAGCCAAACGTCGAGTGACCAGAAGGCTGCACAAAATGCCAAAACCCAAGGCGAAAGCCTTCCTGCGGGGGTAGCATAACTAACGGAGGTCCTCGACCTGTCTATGGCCACTCTCGTCATTCCAGACATCTGAAAAATGGGGTGAGTGGTCCCACTGCTCCAACCGGGGGAACCAGCCAACAAAGGAGAATCGTATCGCACGATAACCCTCCTTTCCCCGCTAGCGAAGACACTCGAGGCCTTCCTGCTCCCGTATTTTACGAACCACCTGACCCCAGCGAAGCATCAGCATGGGTTCCGTAAAGTGCATATCACAACAACAGCACTTAACGCCATATACACTCAGATAACTCGTGGCCTTAACCGCGACCGCCCCTGTGAGAGAACTATTCTAGTAGCGTTGGACAGTCATTCAACGCAACTAGAAAATATAGAGGCCTCCTCACTCCCACAGGGACTCAAACGGTGGTCGGCGAATAACCTGAGTGGTCGACACTCGTCAGTAATTTTCAGAGACAAAACTAGCAAGCCACGTAAAATTAAACAGGGGGTACCACAGGATGGTGTCCTGTCCCCGCTACTGTTTAATTATTACATTTCAAAGCTTCCTCAACCACCAGAGGGTAACTCTTATGCTGATGATTGTTCGATCATGGCGTCTGGGAATGGAATTGATGACTTGTGTTCGAAAGTAAACGGTTATCTCGCCGAACTTTCTCGCTTTTTCACTGCAAGGAGCCATGCCCTATCCCCTGTGAAATCCTCGGCAACCCTTTTCACCACCTGGACGAAGGAGGTCAGACTGGAACAGGGTATTCACGTCGATGGCGTAACAATACCGACGGTGAATAACCCGAAAATCCTTCGACAATCTGCTCTCCTTCTCGGCGCATACTACCGCAATTGTTAATAAAGTACAGAGCCTCAACAATGTCCTCAAATCGCTGGCCGGCAGCACTTGGGGCAAAGATAAAGAAACGTTGTTGGCAACATACAAGGCAATTGGCCGTGTGGTCGCCGGGGACTAGCAGACCGCAGTGGATGAAGCTACAGACCTGCCAAAACACAGCATTACAAACAGTGACAGGATGCCTCCTGATGACGCCCCAACACCACCTACATGATGAGGCCCAGATGCTCCCAGTCAAGGAGCATAGCATAATGCTCTGCAAGCGGTTCCTTGCTGGGGGCCACAGACGTGGCCATCCCAGCGGGCACCTGCTCGCGGAAGAGCCCTCGCCAAGGCACGTCAGGAGGCATCTTTACGAACTGACGGACGAAGTCCAGAGGTTTATCAAACAACCTCTGGTAGCGTCAACCTACCGACAGGCCCTGAACGGCATTCACAGGGAATCAGTCTCAAGTTATTTAGACACCCGCCCTGTGAATGCCGTTCTAGGCACACAAAAACCGGACGTGGACGGGACAGAACTTTGTCTGCCTCGGGAGACCCGCACAACAATAGCCCAACTTCGCTCTGGCTATTGAAGCAGGCTAAACTCTTACTTGAGTAGAATCAACGAGGATGTGCCCAACCAATGCCCGGCGTGTGGAGAGTCGCCACATGACTCCCGGCACCTCTTCATATGCCCTGAGAACCCCACTCAGCTGACGCCCCTGTCCATATGGACAGCCTTGTGGAAGTGACACACTTCCTGGGCCTCCCCCTAGCTGAGATTGACGACAACGTTGATGGATGAGCCGACCCGAACGGGGCTTAGTAGCCGCTACAACAACAACAACAGCAGATGTTGTCCTGCTACACACCGATACATAGGCAGGTTACATGCATCGTAGATATTGTTTTTTACGTTTCATTTGACATCGGAATTTACAAAAGATCGTTAGTATTGTTCACTTCGCCATTCAGCCAGGGGAATGGATAACTACTATACATATATGTAATGCTTTTATATTGGCAGTAAGCTTTTTCTTCTCAATGCGTAAGCATTCCGAAACCAAAGCGAGACAGTCTACTACCGGTTTTGTGAATGTATTGTGTACGTCAGGGTATACATGCCACTATAAATGAACCTTCATTTCCATTTAACACATGTGGTTTCTCAAAGCGTACGCGTACTCTAATAATACACTTGTACAACTGCTGTATGAATATGGCTGTATTCATGCTTCAAACATACCAAAATGCATTAATCGAACAGTATTAAAGCATTCTTACAAGATATGTATCCCCATATGTAAATGCTACTTACGGGTACATACAAAAAAGTAGCATTTAAATATGCAAATGCATATCTTGTAAAGGCTGAAAATATTATTGCACAACACGTCCGTTCACTAAAATTTTTGTACAAGACTGAAAGTATTATAAAAGGTCCACTGCTGTATAGTAGTCAAATTTATCAAGAAACGTACTTAAAACAAGAACAACGTACGTTCGCTGAAAATATTATTGCACAACACGTCCGTTCACTAAAATTTTTGTACAAGACCGAAAGTATTATAAAAGGTCCACTGCGGTATAGTTGTCAAATTTATCAAGAAATGTACTTAAAACAACAACAACGTACGTTCGCTTGCAGTTCGCTGTAATTTGCATTTATTTGTGGAAATTCATGACTACACATGAATTGTTCACACTATTTCACTCATACAGCATCAGAGACTGGCTTGCGTTGAACGCCAACTATTGCAAGCTCAATCAATACTGCTGCTTTGTATGACTGAGCAGCGCGTGGGTTAGTAGTATCGATTCCTTAAAGAAATTAGAGGATGACAACACCAGCGCATAGCGTGCTGTCTTGCAAATACAGCCACCACAAGTGAACGATACTTATAACAGCTCATACTGATATTGACTTCGGCAAAACAATATTCCGAATGCTCGTTCACGAAACTAGCAAACGCGGCATTTGAACGGTTGCCGAAAGCATGAGAACTCATTGGGACGGTTGGCGAAGCAAGACGCCGCAGTTCATTTGTTGCAGAAGTCGTTTGACTTGTTGCCGAAAGCACGACTAATGTTGTAAACTTTACAATGTAAAGGGTAATTTGTAGTCTCATATGCATGTATGTATTTATAGCGCGTCTACCATTCAATTGCAACAAACGAACTGCGGCGTCTTGCCTTCGCCAACCGTCCCAATGAGCTCTCATGCTTTCGGCAACCGTCCAAATGAGCTCTCGTGCTTTCGGCAATCGTCCTAATGTAGTATCGTGCTTTCGGCAGTCGATCAAATACGGCGGTTGCTGGTTTCGTGCACGTTGACTCGGAATACTGTTTGCCGAAGTCAGTATTAGTATGAGCTGTTATAAGTATCGCTCACTTGTGGTGGCTGTATTTGCAAGCACTGTACGCTATGTGCTGGTGTTCGTTCATACCCCGTTTTTTAATGTGAGCAGGCTTTTAGTCACAAAATCAGCTTCGTTTGTCAGTCTCTGTACAGCATGCATACTTCATGAATGCATAAAACCGATTTCTACTGGGTGTTTATTTATAAACGTATGTGTTCCTTCTCTTTCGTAAGTGTTTATTGATATATCTGTACTATAGTGTTTTCGGACGGTACTAGCTCTTACTGCCAATATAGGAGTATTACATATATGCTACTATACTACCTCCCTGCAGAAAATCTGACTAGCCTAGAGCTAGCGTAGAACTAGACCTTTTGCCGACATTACCAGTTCTGGCTCAATACCCAAGCAATGCTTTCAACTGTCCAGTTTTACACGGCGATGTCATTGGCGGTGGCAATTGTCGCCCAGTGCTTTACTTTGCAACCAGTTTTTAACCGGTTCCATTTTGGACAGTTTGTGTTATAAGAAAACGTCTTTGCGATTCGATTATTGGACATTTTTTTCGTTTTTTCATTTCTTTCACAGATTCCGTTTTTGTTACATATTTTATAAAAACAAAATGTAAGCTGCTCGCAACAATATAAATGATTAAATTTGAAAACTCGCAACTGCCCCCACCGCGATTTGAACTCGCGGCCAACGATGGTTCAGTCGGAGGTCTTCTCGCTGAGCTACTTTTGTATTGTACGGGTAGTGAGCATTTGCACATATACACCGCAAGTTTCAACTGTCCCGCTCTGCATTCCTTTTGCACTAGTACAGAGATAGTTCTGAGATAAGTGGTTCGGACTAGCGCTTTGTCAGACTGTCTCTAAATTTTACTGCAGGGCTATTTCTCCCCAACATAAACATACATACAAAGCGTAGCCGCGAATAACATTGAAAAACTCCCGCTTCGGATATGGGCAGTTTCGGTGATTAGCGTAAACGAATATGGTGACACGGGATTTTTAAGCACGTTGCGAAAAGCATAGAAAAAATTTCGATGAAAAAAATATTTTTTCTCGGGTTCAAAACTATCCTATCTTTTAAGTTGGAACCAACAATACACACCCACAAAATTTCATCAAAATCAGTTAAGTGGTTTCGGAGATTAGCGTAAACGAACACAGTGACACAGGATTTTTATATATTAAGATAAGATAAGCGCGTTGCGATAAGCATTAAAAAAATTTCGCTGAAAAAAATTTTTTTTTTCTCGGGTTCAAAACTATCCTCTCTTTTAAATTGGAACCAACACACCCACGGAATTTCATTGTAATCGGTTAGGCGGTTTCGGCGATTAGCGTAAACGAACACAGTGTCACGGGATTTTTATATACTAAAAGACTTATTCGCCCTGAAAAAAATAATTCAAAAAATTATTTAAAATAGTTTTTTTGAACATATTTTTGGAGCGAGCTTTTAGTGATTTGTTTGTAAAATTAAATATGAAACGGAAGGTAAGTGAAATACTCGTACTACATTATTTAATCCACATAAATGTACGATACCGAGTGTTTTATTGTATTTAATTTAGATTTTATTGAATTTATTAAATATAATAGCAGCAGTGCATCTATAGGTTTCGGTTTGGACAAACTTATGTTTAATCACGGTGGCAGGCAGGCACTGGCGGCGACGCTCGAAAATGAACTCTGCTGTAATTCGATAATGGCAGTTAGGTCAGCCATATTTTGGCAGTTCGCTTGTTAAAGCCTGATTATGGCAACTTAACTTAACTTAACGGAACGTAGAACTTAGAGAATCAAAATGAAACAGATTTCGACGAGGCATTAAGTTACGTTAAGTTTCCGCTGTTCAATTATAAGCAACACCCATTTAACAGAATTTTTAAGAGAGCCGTAAGTTACGTTAAGTTGCCATAATCAGACCATTAGGTTCGTTAAGTTCGGTCAGTAGGGTTGCCTATACTAAAGGATTAGTGTTACTGTTGCCGTCCTACAATACTAGGACCTAATTTAACATTCGGCACACCTGACTCGTCATTCGGCTCGATTGTTGGCACGCGCGGTGGTTGGGTTGCAGGCTCCCACTTCTTCATGTACTCGGCTATCGTTGTCGTCCCCGACCTTCCGCACTTCGTATTTGTCATGCCGTAAAACGTTATACAGCCCCAGCTTGAGTTCGGTACCATACTGTGTGCTTAATGGCGACTAGCTCATCGACTCTGTACTTTACTACATCCTTTCGGTTCTTGCTGAAGGATCGACGATTCTGCTGCGGTATCCTACAAACGTGAGAAAGATGCTTCTTTAGAAAGAAATAGAGACCGAGGAAATGGAGATCGAGAACGTGATAGTACTACAAATCGTGGCATTGGGAGAGAGATCGGGATAAACGTCAGGTTCACGATACATTCGCTTTTGATCGTGTTAGAAATAAAACTCACATTATTAAGAGAATATAAGGGGCAGGATAATTATATTTCCAAGTTACATCAAGTGAACATGTATTATTTGCATCATCTTGGATCTCCAGTTCCACACCATTCACAAAATTTGGGATCGTCAAATGCTATCGGAACAAAATTATGGGTATTCTTCTTATGGCTATATACCAGATTCTTCTCAAAACTCTTGGAATGGAAAAATAAACTGGAGTGCTCCAACATCACAAGAACTTCGTAAAATCGAAATTCCGGTACCTCCTCCCGATAAGACACCGAATTGGGACGACCCGGAACAAACCATCTTAATATCAGTAGATAAAAGTGATGTAAATGAATTAGGAAATATTTACTTGGATACTCTGATAGAAATGATGTTTAAAAGGAAATCTTTTGGAAATGCACCCCCGTTCCTTCAAATCGAGAGCAGTGAATCAGAAGTTGAAAATTGTAAAGTGAAGATGGATGAAGGCGAAATTAGTTCAGACAACGAAGTAAAGAAAAGGAAATCTTCCGGACATACAAAGAAATGTTAAAAAAAAAATCACTTCAACAAAATGATGCAAGTGATATTTCATCAAGTGATGATAAAATCCTTCTGAAAAAAGAATCATCCAAGTCCTAATTTAACAGGCAGAGATGAAGATTGCATGTCTTTATAAAGCCTGTCATCCCATTATGGTGCTTAGTGTTGTAAAATACAAACTCAACCAAGTCAGGTCCCTGCAAACCAAAGTTCCCGAAATCTTAACGAAATCTTTAGGAGTATCTGATTTCTGTAACGATTATTTTCTGAATCTTCAAAGAAAATTATATGAAGTGGTTGACACGAACTCGTAAAGAAATTTCTGTACGAAAAATAAAGACAATTCTGAAAAAAGTCTGCAAGAAATTCTTCACATAGCAGCATTCAGCCCTATTCTGCATTTCGACTCGAATCGAAATTTTCTCCGTTTGGCAACTTTGGTATTCTGCGTTCCGTTTCCTGTCGATCAATCTTCGAAATTTACGATTATACCTATCCTACATTTCGATCGTAGTTCCGTTTTTCTAAGTTGCAAATTTGTTGACGGAGAACGTTTCAATTGTTATTTTCGTGGTGTTCAATCATCCGATTGCAATGAAGGAGCATCCTAATGCCCTCACTGCTCTAACAACTTTCTCGCTACGGACTAAAAGAAAGGGGAGAAAGGAAGACATTCCAAAGTCTATCGTCACCGCGCGCACACGGGAAAACGGCCACCGAAAAGCTAAGTTCAACCTTACCTACATGTTATTTACATATATATATGTATACAAATACATATGGGAACATAATTTATTTATTTAATAAATAAACATTTATAACGTTTATAAAAACCGCGAGTGTTTTACTTTAACCCCAAACGCAGTGGAAGGCCTCGCGTCGCTATGGTCCTTCTTCGCCAGTAAGAAAGGCACCTATGGGCAGATTTACAAAAAAAAAAACAAGCAAAGACAACTAAATGTGAACATTTAGTGCAAAGAGTGAAACGAACAAATCCATAAACAAGATTAGTTAGTGCTTTATACAAGCAAACAGAAAATAACATTAAAGTTTAAACAAATACAAAACATTATGTATACACAGTGAACTGAAAAACAAAACTTTAGTTAAAATTTGTACATGCAAATACATAAACTACAAAAACGAAAAACATATTCAGAAACACAAGAAGAAAACCGCAACGAAAAGGAGCAAGAAAACAAGTATCAACCAGGGAAGCAGCAACAGCAAAACGTTCAAGACCAGTAGGCGAAAAGCAAGGATCGACATTGGAGTCAGCAAACAACAACAACACTCATCAAAAGCGCGGCATACATACATATGTATGCATATCAACTTTTACCATTACAAGACAAAAGGGCCGTAAGAAAAATATTTTGGTTTCCATTATAAAATTATTATATTAATACTATATTAATTAATATTGAAAAAAGTCGCAAACACAAATAGTACATATGAAAATAAATAAATGCGCTAAGTCTCTACTTCTGGGCAAATTCAAATATACGGGTACATGCATACATACACAAAGCCCAGCTCTATTGTCACAAAAATAATATCAGTTTAGCTTACCCAGTAAGTGCCTAAATATATAAACGTACAAACATACGTATATACAGGCATATGTACATACATACATGCATGGTGATCCCTTTGTTTACCTACGTACTTATTTGTATCCTATCTGTTTGCGCATAATAACAAAGCGCCTTCTCAAACCAAATTAGCGTGCATTCCAAAGCACAGCTTTTAAAAACATTCTTACTTGCTAATAAATATTTTTTGCTTACGTTTTGCGCCTATTCTTCGCCCCCACAAGCAGTGCAGCGCTCAGTATACTGCAACTGCACAACCATAGGCACATACATACATATAGATTCTGCGCTCCCAGCAGTACTAACTACTGTTTGGTCGTTTGAAGAATTTTGTTTTT
>NW_023459237.1:34106-53877 GCF_013731165.1 Rhagoletis pomonella | reverse complement strand
CCCAAAAATAGTTCAAAAATTCCAAGGAAATCAACTCCCGCCAAAATTGTTGAAAAGCTTCAGACTTCTACCGAAGCAAAAAACTCAGAAAAAGGAAAATCTCATGACCCGTGTGCGCAAAAATTTAATATCGAAAATGATGGCTTCATGAGATATTGTGCCGGACTCACCTCTTCTCCCATAGAGGAATTCACAGAGTCGGCCCTCGAAATAAAAGAAAGAACTATTGACAATTTCTGGGCGCGGTTATAAGCCGCATATGACTCACTTTTCCTAAAAGATGAGGAAGACCGTCCAGATAATTTTTTGGCGTTGGCGGAAGGCAAGTATCAATTTAGTATTGATACTTATGAAATGACTAAATCAAAGATCTTAGATCAACTCAAATTGATCCGAGCTATAAGTCCCCCAAGCTCTCACTCCCGAGAAGCAAAGAATTCGCACACAGAAGAAAATCCTCACATGTATCTGCAACTCCCGCCATGTGATACAGAGATTTTCCACGGTGGTTATGAAGAATGGCAATCTTTCCGAGATATGTTTACCGCCGTCTACATAAACCACCCCCGATTATCATCCGCGCAGAAATTATACCACCTCCGGTATAAAACAAAAGGGCAAGCCGGTCAAATCGTCAAGCAATTCCCTCTTAGCGACGAGAATTTTGACCTGGCATGGCAAGCATTAAGCGAACGTTACGAAAATAAACGCATACTAGTGGATAACCAAATCCAAGTTTTAATGAATCTTCCTAGTGTTCACAAAGAAGATAGCCAACAAATTATTGATCTCCAAAGTAAAATAAAAGGATGTCTGTCCATTTTAAATACTCAAAAGGTTTTGACAGACAACTGGGACCCCATTCTTATACATATATGCGTATCCAAATTGCCCAAAGATACCCGATTACTTTGGGAGCAATCACTGCCCTCCAAAATAGATCTTCCCTCATGGTCTCAAATGGACGAATTCCTAACGTCCAGATTTCAAGTGTTAGAAAGGGTAGAAATGAAATTCCCAAAACACGTAAGCAAGACTTCTGCTCTAATAAAATCCCACAGTAAAACAAAAACTTTTCATACGAATTCCAAAACGGTATTTTCCTGTTTTTTATGCGACACCCCACATCCCATGAAAAAGTGCCCCATATTTCAAAAATTCGCAATACAAAGGCGCATAAAATTTGTTAAAACTCATAAATTGTGTTCAAACTGCCTTGCCTTCAATCATTGTTTGGCAGAATGCAAGTCACAATTCGCATGCATGTATTGTCAGAAAAGACATAACTCCTTACTGCATGTACACTCATCCAGAAGCCATTGCAAGAAGAACAACATAAAAGGAAATAATAATAAATCGATCACCCCCGATCGACAAATAAATGAAAGCTGTGGTCATACCCAAAGCCCCACAGCCCCACAAAATAAAGTGCAAGTGATCCCCTATGATCACCACCCACCCAATACGCAAACTCAAAAAGTAATAGCGCAACATAGCACAGCGCACGCGATCACCAACGATTGTCCCCAAGAGTTAACAAGCTACAAGCCGGATAAGCAACCCACCTGCTCAAACTCCGCGCATGTTAACTCGCTCCAAATTGCCAAAGAAAATGAAGTTCTCCTCCCAACTGCAATAGTGACAATAGAGCATCGAGGAGAACAGTTTCAACTCAGAGCACTGCTTGACCAAGGGGCCCAAAAAACCTTTATTTCGTCAGCAGCTCAGAAGAGGTTGAAGCTCCCAACCGAACACTCCCAGTTCGACGTATTAAATATTGGTGGATGTAACTCAAAACGCACTAAAAACGTATGTAAACTAAGTATAATTACCCGCAAGTCAAAGCGGAAGATAAATACAAAAGCTGTGGTACTGAAGCAATTAACGGAGCAAATACCGACTCCCCCCCTTAAGTCGTGAATTTATTAAACAGTTCAATCCCCATGAACTAGCTGACGCTCATTTCAGCAAACCAGCACCAATAAATCTGGTTATTGGAAGCGATATACTTCCACAAATTCTCCAAACCGGAGCCCGAAAAAATACAAGATAACGTTATAGCGCAAGAAACTATATTTGGTTGGGTGATCAGCGGTTCCGCCGCAAAACTATGAAAATAAAGGGCAAAAAATAAGACCCTCATTAACTACCACAAGCGCTAACCCATGAGCATACCACAAAATGCACAACTTTGAAAAAAAGGGCAATAAATAAGACCCCACACCTTGAATAATAATAAGCTCTAACCCACGAGCACACCACAGAAAGACATAAATATTTTTTTATTAATATCTTTATATGCCCCACACCTAAGAATATTACCCTGCATATTGAGAACCGCCCTCTGCATAATTGCTCGATTTCTTGCAGGACGATATCTCAAAGAAAGACCGCATCTGATACCGAAAGAAACACGAGGACACACATGCCCAAAATGACCCGATACCCGAAATGCGTACAGCCGTAAAACTAAACCGTCACATCTCAATATTAAGGCGAAGAATGCTTAAGCCCCTCCGAGTGCCAAGGCTCACCGACAGCGCGGAAATGGCTTATATACCATATTAATGTTGCGAAGACTGCAGACCGCTATTCAGCACACTTCTGCAGGGGCGGGCAGTGTTCAATCATCCGATTGTAATGAAGGAGCACCCTAATGCCCTCACTGCTCTAACAACTTTCTCGCTACGGACTAAAAGAAAGGGGAGAAAGGAAGACACTCCAAATTCAACCGTCACCGCGCGCACACGGGAAAACGGCCACCGAAAAGCTAAGTTCAACGGGCATTCCTTACCTACATGTTATTTACATATATATATGTACACAAATACATATGGGAACATAATTTATTTATTTAATAAATAAACATTTATAACGTTTATAAAAATCGCGAGTGTTTTACTTTAACCCCAAACGCGTTGCTACGTGGGTTTAAATAATAAAATTTTATAAAAAATTTAAGTAAAATATTCTGTGCATGATTGTAAAAGTCATCATAAATGAATTTTCTCGATTTCTGTGTTTTCGCGAGCGGTAATACGGGCATTACGAAAAATTGGCTCAAATAATGGCAACCAAAAGGGGTATTGCGCGACGTTTTCAAAGTGGAAGTCCAGGCGTTTTTGTTTACATTATCTATAAATAAGACTGTGAAATGCACTGAATTCAATTTATTCTTTTTATAAAAAATTAATAGATGTATGCTCATAATACATACATACATAAAATGTGAAGTAACATAAAAAAGATGTTTTTATTATTGCATTCGTTTTTATCAACTTTTTAAAAAGAGGTGCGTATGTTGCCTCGAATTCGATTTGCTATGGAAAGATAAGCTTTGTTCTTCCCCTCCTCCTGACGGCTTTCAAAATGGGATTCATTTGCGTTCAAATCTTCCACTCTGTAGTAAATGCAAATGTTGTGGAGTGCTCAAACAACGTTTACAATTTCACTGACTTTAAGCGATGAGTAATACAGTTCAAGGTGAATTCCTTATGACTCTTCCTTCACTCATCTGAAAAAGATCAAACATGTCCCTAAATCTCCAAGTTTCAACTTCCGCATCAGCAATCTGGGACTCGTTCTTCTCTTCAAGCAATAACGCCGCGGCTATGGATTTCATTCTTATAATTATGTATCCACTTAAATTTTATTTTTAAATTACAGTGATGCTAGGTATATTTAGTTATTTTAAAATATTTACAAACTTTAACTTCATATGCTGCTTGAGTTTGGTGGTAAATATCTCTTTGTTTTGTTTCGATTTCACACATTCCTAGGCAAACAGCTGATTTCGAAAGATGTTTTCTCTCTTCCTCTTCTTCTTTCGTTTTGATCGTAACGCAGAATACTTAAGTTCGATTCCAGCGGAGCGGAATGCGGGAACGTAATCGAAATGCAGAATAGGGCTGATTATTTTCATTTCTTTACCGATTTTCTTCCGAAATTTCTTAAAATGTTGGAAGTGTGCGTAATTTATTTCATTTTAGAAAATTCGGCCAAAAATCGGATGGGATCTTTCCGAATTCTTTAAAGTTTCTTTACGATTCAGAATACTCTGAAAAAATGGTTTCCAGGGGTCTTACAAAAAAAATTAGGTTTGTCGGAGTCAGTGTTTGAAGTAAAATTTTACATCTCATTCCTACGCAAGTAATGAGAATGAGTATTAGCAACTTAGCAAATTATAATTATGTTTATTTCAGTCAATGATGTACATATATCTTATAAACTAGATAACAAAGAGTTTTGGGTACAGATAAACAAATACATTCCAAATAGAATTTATACATTAGTACACAACAAATTAACAATAAAAAGCATCAAGAACGGACTTAGATATAGATCTAGACAAGGAAAAATCAAGATTCAATGTTTTAGAGATATTATTATACTCACTAAGTGTTCTAAAGATTGGGGTGATCGAAAAATAGTTCGCTTTAGCAACATCAACGTAAAACGGTAGATGGAACCGCAGGGCTCCGCGGGGATTATAGAAAGCGATCTGTTCAAGAAGAGCAGGACAGTCAATTCTCCCAGAGATAATATCAGAAACAAACATTAGTGACTGTACGTCGATGACATACCAATTCCGATGGTGAATAACCTTAAAATAGTCGGAGTAACATCCGACAAACCGCTCTCCTTCTCTGCGCTTATAACCGCAATTGTCAACAAAGTACAGAGCTGCAACGAGGTCCTCAAGTCGCTAACCGGCAGTACCTGGGGCAAAGCCAAAGAAACGTTGCTGGCAACATACAAGGCAATTGGCCGGCCGGTTCTAAACTACGCAGCACCAGTCTGGTCGCCGGGGACCAGTAGGAAGCAGTGGATGAAGCTACAGACTACGCAAAACACCGCACTACGGACAGCAACTGGATGCCTTCTGATATCGCCAGAGCACCACCTACACGACGAGTAGTAGGGAGCCACAGACGTGGACACCCGAACAGACACCTGCTTGCAGAGGAGCCCACGCCTAAGTATGCCAGAAGGCATCTTTACGAACTCACGGACGAAGTCTAGGTTCATGTCGTCATCGACAAAGCGTTGAGATAATCAAGATAACAAATTGGAGGCTGTGCCCCGTAGCTCGTCGTTTTCAATGTGTTCAGATCTTAAAGTTTAAAGCATCGTTCCGTTAATATGTATTTAAGTAAAACAAAATGCACATACATTCATATATATGTGCGTGCAAAGAATGGTCGCACAGTTTGCTTCGCTTAAACTAAGCAAAAAACAACCCCTACACGCATACATTACACAACCGTTCAGCGACAGCTCCAGCAGCGCACAACCTACTGGTTCAGCAGCTAAACTTCGACTGGCAAGCAAAGCAAATAAATCAAAGCGAATTTAAACAAGGTGGTGTTGATGGCGAATTTAGATTTTCGCCGCGGTACTTTCTAATGTCAAAATGATGTGATTGTTGTAAAATGAATTCGCCTTGTTTACAACAAACACACCATTTTGGCATTAGGAAGTAACGCGGCGAATATCTAAATTCGCTATCAACACCACCTTGTATAAATTCGCCTTGAAATAAATATTTTTTCTTGCTGTGCAAGAAAGCTTTTTACTGTCGGTGAGAGGCTGTCGGCCGCTGATATAAATATGATTTATAGTGCAAGCGTTGTTCACACTATTTCACTCATACAGCATCAGAGACTGGCTTGCGTTGAACGCCAACTATTGCAAGCTGAATCAATACTACTGCTTTGTATGACTGAGCAGCGCGTTGGCTTAGTAGTATCGATACCTTAAAGAAATTAGAGGATGACTGAACACCAGCGCATAGCGTGCTGTCTTGCAAATACAGCCACCACAAGTGAACGATACTGATAACAGCTCATACTGATATTGACTTCGGCAAAGCAGTATTCCGAATGCTCGTTCACGAAACTAGCAAACGCGGCATTTGAACGGTTGCCGAAAGCATGAGAGCTCATTGGGGCGGTTGGCGAAGCAAGACGCCGCAGTTCATTTGTTGCAGAAGTCGTTTGACTTGTTGCTGAAAGCCATTTGACTTGTTGCCGAAAGCACGACTAATGCTGTAAACTTTACAATGTAAAGGGTAATTTATAGTCTCGTATGCATATATGTATTTATAGCGCGTTTACCATTCAATTGCAACAAAAGAACTGCGGCGTCTTGCCTTCGCCAACCGTCCTAATGAGCTCTCATGCTTTCGGCAACCGTCCAAATGAGCTCTCGTGCTTTCGGCATCCGTCCTAATGTAGTATCGTGCTTTCGGCAGTCGATTAAATACGGCGGTTGCTGGTTTCGTGCACGTTCACTCGGAATACTGTTTTGCCGAAGTCAATATTAGTATGAGCTGTTATAAGTATCGCTCACTTGTGGTGGCTGTATTTGCAAGCACTGTACGCTATGTGCTGGTGTTCGTTCATACCCCGTTTTTAATGTGAGCAGGCTTTTAGTCACAAAATCAGCTTCGTTTGTCAGTCTCTGTACAGCATGCATACTTCATGAATGCATAAAACCGAGTTCTACTGGGTGTTTATTTATAAACGTATGTGTTCCTTCTCTTTCGTAAGTGTTTATTGATATATCTGTACTATAGTGTTTTTGGACGGTACTAGCTCTTACTGCCAATATAGGAGTATTACATATATGCTACTATACTACCTCCCTGCAGAAAATCTGACTAGCCTAGAGCTAGCGTAGAACTAGACCTTTTGCCGACATTACCAGTTCTGGCTCAATACCCAAGCAATGCTTTCAACTGTCCAGTTTTACACGGCGATGTCATTGGCGGTGGCCATTGTCGCCCAGTGCTTTACTTTGCAACCAGTTTTTAACCGGTTCCATTTTGGACAGTTTGTGTTATAAGAAAACGTCTTTGCGATTCGATTATTGGACATTTTTTTCGTTTTTTCATTTCTTTCACAGATTCCGTTTTTGTTACATATTTTATAAAAACAAAATGTAAGCTGCTCGCAACAATATAAATGATTAAATTTGAAAACTCGCAACTGCCCCCACCGCGATTTGAACTCGCGGCCAACGATGGTTCAGTCGGAGGTCTTCTCGCTGAGCTACTTTTGTATTGTACGGGTAGTGAGCATTTGCACATATACACCGCAAGTTTCAACTGTCCCGCTCTGCATTCCTTTTGCACTAGTACAGAGATAGTTCTGAGATAAGTGGTTCGGACTAGCGCTTTGTCAGACTGTCTCTAACTTTTACTGCAGGGCTATTTCTCCCCAACATAAACATACATACAAAGCGTAGCCGCGAATAACATTGAAAAACTCCCGCTTCGGATATGGGCAGTTTCGGTGATTAGCGTAAACGAATATGGTGACACGGGATTTTTAAGCACGTTGCGAAAAGCATAGAAAAAATTTCGATGAAAAAAATATTTTTTCTCGGGTTCAAAACTATCCTATCTTTTAAGTTGGAACCAACAATACACACCCACAAAATTTCATCAAAATCAGTTAAGTGGTTTCGGAGATTAGCGTAAACGAACACAGTGACACAGGATTTTTATATATTAAGATAAGATAAGCGCGTTGCGATAAGCATTAAAAAAATTTCGCTGAAAAAAAATTTTTTTTTCTCGGGTTCAAAACTATCCTCTCTTTTAAATTGGAACCAACACACCCACGGAATTTCATTGTAATCGGTTAGGCGGTTTCGGCGATTAGCGTAAACGTACACAGTGTCACGGGATTTTTATATACTAAAAGATTTATTCGCCCTGAAAAAAATATTTCAAAAAATTATTTAAAATAATTTTTTTGAGCATATTTTTGGAGCGAGCTTTTAGTGATTTGTTTGTAAAATTAAATATGAAACGCAAGGTAAGTGAAATACTCGTACTACATTATTTAATCCACATAAACGTGCGATACCGAGTGTTTTATTGTATTTAATTTAGATTTTATTGAATTTATTAAATATAATAGCAGCAGTGCATCTATAGGTTTCGGTTTGGCAAAACTTATGTTTAATCACGGTGGCAGGCAGGCACTGGCGGCGACGCTCGAAAATGAACTCTGCTGTATATTCCATAATGGCAGTTAGGTCAGCCATATTTTGGCAGTTCGCTTGTTAAAGCCTGATTATGGCAACTTAACTTAACTTAGGAACATTTCTGCATCAAAATAAAATTCTGCAAAATTGACGCTTACATCTTTTTAGCGCTTACATCTTTTGGCTGGAAAATTACGTGATTGACGGAAACCTAGCTCACGCAAAAATGTCAGTCCCGCACGATCACGGAAGTTACGTGATTTTCCTCTCAAAACCGCTCACGCGTTAAAACGTGACGACGTATCACGTAGAAAATCACGTGTTTTGCCCATCTCTAGTTGAGCTTGGCGACAAAGACTGAGATACTAACCGATTTGAGCGGGGTTGTTGTAGCCGCTACAATGACAACAACAACAACTGTACTGTTATAGCTTCTAGAAAATTCTGTCTAATAAGCATGCAGCAAGCACTATAAGATAGAGTAGAATCGGAGAAGTTAAGCAGTTGTAGAGCAAACCGAATAAATTACTTTTAAACTTTTTCGATTCTACTAGCATGGCAACTATAAATAGGGTTCCAAATATCGAGGCATATTCTAATTTTGAGTGAACCAACCAATTGCAAAGGATCTTTATGGTATAGGGGTCCCTGACATCTTTAGCATATTTGCGAATAAAAGCTAGGTTACTATTAGCCTTCTGAAGCAAATAGCTAACGTGATTTACAAACGTAAGGCGATGATCAAAAACAACCGCCAGGTCATTAAAGTCCCTTATTACGTCAAGCTGGATGCTATAAGATGAAGAAAAAGTATAAGCAGACATAAATATGGTCATATGGAAGCATTTTTTAAAGTTTAATTCTAATTTATTACTATGACTCCATCTAACAAGATTGTTTAAATCATGGTGTCGGACGCGCAAGTTATCTTGCGGAAGAGTTTAAGATCGTCGGCATATAATAAAAAATTTTAATATTTAAAGCACAACCCAATATCGTTGATAAACTGGACAAACAAGAGCGGGCCCAGGACGCTGCCCTGCGGAACACCCGAAGTGGCTTAAAATTGCTTATTACAAACCGAATTTAAATTATTCATTACAACTTTATGCCCATGCATGGACACTACCTAATTTTCCAAACGCGGCATACATGCATTCAACTTGCATGCCTGGTTTTGGAAACATGACATACGGCTCATTATATGACGAAGAATTATTATCAAACATTGACTAGTGATAATTACTGGAGGGTTTGCAATTACGCCTACCATCAGAACGGCCCTTTTAAGAAACAAATAAACGCGGTTGTGGAGCGCGTGAGCAATGAATTGAAGCAGATACTTAAGAGCGATTTTAATAAAAAAAATATATATAAAATACATCTTACAAAAATGTCGAGTGTTGGTGGGATGACCAAATGCAAACGAGCCGACACATAGAAAGAAATTCAGTTGTGAACAACAAGTTTTCAACTTCATGCAAAACATCAACCTCAATACGCACTGATAAAGCTCCAGATATAAATCAGTTAATTAATAGTCAATGCGATATGTCCGACTTGTGTTCTTCTGCTAGCCTCGGTATACGGGCATCGATTCCAAAATTACCATCATTTCGTCGTATTCGAAAAGAGTTCATTCAACAAGCTAAGAACGATTATGAGAAACATTTAAGTGATCAAGATGAAATGGTTCAAAGATCTGATTTTGTAAAAGATTATGCTAATTCAGGTAACCACGCGGTCCGTGTTAAAAGTGAAAAGATTATTGCGATTTCAGATCTTTTGTCGAAATCTAATCGAATAACGAGCTCCTCTACTTTTTCATCTACAGCATCTGAAGACAGAAGCGATGAGGGGCAGACAAGCGATGAAAGCACAGCGTCTGAGGATGACTTTGCTTCATGTTCAGAAGATGATTATAATCGTGAAAATGAGAAGTGCAAACCACAAACACTGGACATAAATTCTTGGAAAGATGAGAGTAATACAAAGAACAAAAAGAAAAACTACATTTGTTCAGAGAGTGATGACTAGGGAAGACCAAAATATGCACAAAAAACTTAATTATATGATCATTAAAATGACTCCAAAATATTAAAAATATGCTTGATATATCCCCCAAAAATGTATATAACGAACATTTTTTCGATTAACGCATAACAAGTTTTTTTTTAACAAAGTGTGATTGAATTTGACATAGCCCTCAAAAGAACCATCCTATAGTCAAGTTGAAAAAAATTTTTATGAATTTTGAATCGTTTGTTTATATTTTTTGGCCGACCTGAGTTGTCAATCACACCTTGTTTAATACACATTGCGTACATATATGTATTGAAAATGAACGCTCTACGTCAGGCTTTCCCAAAGTGGGTATGCCTGGGGTGCCGCTAGTGGCTAGAGTATACTAGTGGTGCGGGCAAATTCTTTAAACTTTCCATACACAACGCAAGCGGTTTGATCAAACTTCAACATGGCGGCCAGAAAATCAAAAAAATTTGGTTTTTATTAAAATTACCTTCAGCGGCTCGTCAAACCACATACACACCACGAATGGCTTGAAGCAAAGTGGTATTTCGCTTGGTTTGTCAAGCCGCTTGTGTGGTGTATTTCACGTAGTTCCCCAGTACGTTTTGCCAACGTTAAATTGAATAGAAAATTTTCAGAAAAATTGCCGAAAACGTACCCTTTTCACAACCATTTTCGGTACTTTTGTAGACCTAGTCCGCGTTTCATCCACCCTTCTTCCCGTTTTCGGATTAATTTTCGAATTTTTTGCTGGCTGGGCTGTTCTCGTAACAAGCGTAGCAGCTTCACGCACTTGTATAAGTTACTTATTTATTAGAACTTCACAATCACACTGTGAAAGAGCGAATCAACACAATGTTAGAGGCAGTCGAGAACGAACTTATAAAAATTTTGAAAACTTGTTAATTTTTTAGTTTGCAACTTGACGAAAGTACCGACGTAGAGGGACTTAATATTCTTCTCGTGTTAGTGAGGTCGCAATGCAGATCGAAGAAGAAATTTTGATGAGCAAAGTACTTGAGACTTACACCACTTGCGACGAAATTTTTAAAGCTATCAACAAATTTGTACAGAAAAATGGTCTGAACTGGAGCAAGTGTGCGGATATTTGCAGTGGTTGGAAAAACGAAAGGAGCGATGTCTAGGATGAAGCAAGGGGCAGAAACGCCAGAAAAGTCACTGTATGATCCGTCGGTATTCCCGGGGGACTAGGAAGATGCCGCCACTAGATTTAAAACCCTTATTGGATGACGCGGCGAAAATTGCCATTCTCGTCTTTTAAAATTATCGTTGACAAAACTGTCGCCAGTCATATGAAATTTATATGTAAATCATATGTAATAATTGCATTTGCATTATTTTAGTTTTAGGAAATATTCAAAATTATTGAAAAGTAATGAAATGCGCGCCATTACCGTATAAATAAATTTACAAAACTCTCCTGTGAAAGCTTTCCGACGGATCTATTTGCTTTTGCCGCCATTGTCGCGACAATTTTGTCAGAGTGACAATTGTCAGCACAATTGTCGACAATATTCCATATTATCACTGTCATTTTCCAAAAATTTTCACAGTTGCCTACAAACGTATATGAAACAGGAAAATGTCGCCAACAATTCTGGCAGTGAAATTTTATAGAAAAATGGACAATTGTCGCACCTGTCACTTTTATGAAATATGCCCCTGGACATTAGTGAATCAGCACTTTGAATATTGAATACTACGAAGGTAGCCAAGAGAGTTGCAAGTGCAAGTGTATGCGGAAAAAACTGCTGTTGGCAAGATTGCAATAAAAATACTAGTACCTTTTACTTTTACATTTCTATGTGAGACAACAACAAATGCTTGCATAAACTAGTAATTTTTAAGCAAAAAAAAAAAAAAACAAAACCGACTTAAATTCCGATATACAAATTTAAGATTATCGTTAATCTCTTCATGATCCAATGATCGCATTTAAACCAAATTAGAATGGGACCACCTGTGAGGCAACACCTTTCCTTTAAAAAAGAATCATAGTAATCGGTTTACGTGGTTCAACAAAGTTATGTGGTAACATACATAAAAAAAATAATAATAAAAATATGCCAAATGATATCAGGGTAAAATTGTCAAAGCTCCCAATAAACTTAAAGGAAATAATAAAATCATCAAAACAATTTCAGTCCTCACATTAAAGCTAAAGGAGCATAAAGTTTGCATTGTGCTGGTTTTCGTAGATATTTGAAGGGTAGGGGTGCCGCGAAATTTGTTTATCACAAGGGTGCCGCGGTGAAAAAAATTTGGGAACTCCTGCTCTACGTCAAAAGACGTTGTTGGACGGAATTTAAAAGATAAAAAATTCTCCAGGTGAAAATATTGCCACATTTCATTGAAGTGTTGCTTCACACACAATATTTTTGTTGCTGATATTGAGCACGTATAATAGATGCAGAATAAAACTCCCTGCTCAGTTCGCAACACATCTGGGGCTGGTTTCTGTAACTGTGAGAAAATGTAGTGTACACCGAGTGCAAAAATCACAACAAAAACCTCACAGAATAAAATTCAGTGAGTTTTTCGGAAGATAACTGTACACAATTTTGACAGTTAAAACTCATTCTCACACTTCCTGAATCGCAAAATGAAGAGTGCACACAATTTTCAGTGTACACTCTAAAACTCACAGTTACGGAATCCAACCCCTGGAAACTGATAAACAGCTTTCGCTAAAAACAAAAAATTTTGATTGAATTTTTCAACCACCAAAATCAGTTTAGCGCGAAACTTCACTATTGGAAAACAACAGTCGAAATATTTTTACGAGTATATTAAAATTTCTTACTAGAAAATAACAGGATTTTCCTTTGTTTGTCAGCTTTTTCTTTTTGTCAATTAAACAAACCTCGTCAACCACCCTGGCTATCTCCGCAAAGGTATTGTCAGATGAAATTATGCGAAAATTAATTAACTTGTTGCCAAAATAATCATGTTTATGCATTTTTATGCTTTTTAGCCAAAATATGAATTTTATGTCATAATATGCGTTTGCATATGCGATATGCGATCGATTTTTCTGTTACGGCTGATTTAGAAGACATTAGCAAATCAGTACCATACCTGGAACAGAAAATAATGATGAAAATTCGAGCGTCATCCCTAAAAACGATGCGTCGACATTCAATGTAGTCCATGATAGCAACATTAAAAAACATTAAAAAAAAAAACTTTTTAATGTACCATCCATTTATAAATGGACTAAAATTAGAAAATAATATTTCTCAGTCCCATAGAACTTGTTTTGATAACTTTTGATTTTGAAATTTTAGCAAAAGTCATTATAAACAATTTATGAGATTGAAAACGAAAAACGTGGAGCGCATGCAATACAAATCATTAGATTTAATTGACAATATTAAAACTACACACATAACATAGACCTAAAATTTCTACAGCGAAAGTACAAATGTGAGATCGATTTTAAGCGGTCGTTATTAATATACAATATTACTCTTCAATTTCAAATCAGGCCTATTATATGCGCCCCACGCTTTTCGTTTTCAATCTCATAAATTGTTTATAATGACTTTTGCTAAAATTTCAAATTCAAAAGTTATCAAAACAAGTTCTATGGGACCATATATGTAATACTTCTATATTGCCAGTGCCGTATGCTCACAATGTGTTTTTATTCCGAAATCAAAGAGAGACAACATATTACGATTTTTGCGTCTGCCCACCAAACAATTTGTGTTGCCAGCAGTAAGAAAACGTGTCGCCCTCGGAAACAAATTTATTGCCGGTAATATTGCCATCGAATCGATTTCCTATTACCGGTCGCTCTAAAACGTCCGCCGAAGGCAACTCGCCTGGGCGAGTCGTTTTCTTATTACCTGAACGAGTCCTTTTCTTATCGCTTCAGGCGATTTTTGGAATAATTTTATTCTTTTTAATACTTCATTTATTTTTTTGTACCAAATTGCAACTTACAATCGGAATTAATTCATTTTCTCGCTCTGCGACTTCCTATTTTTTCAATCTTGTCCTTGGGCATAATTTAGATGCTTTTGGCCAATACTATTGACGCCATATTCATAAGTTTCGGAATTTTTGAGAACTTTTTTATTCAAAATTGACATGAACGAAGTGATGTTGCCGATTTGTCACCACAGCAATAAATCGGTGAGTCGCCAATTTGTTGCCATTGGCGATTGTTGCTTATTTCTCATGTTTTGCATGGTGGGTGTAGTAAAATACGTGTATATTTCTAAACTACTACACAGAAAAAAGTGTCAAATCATCAAAAGGGCGGTTCAGGGAATTTAATAATTATTGGGTCATAGTTTGCGGTATATTCTTGAAACCTTTTGATATACAGACATCGAATACTGGTGTTCATATGCCTGGATCATGCAACTCCAAAAACACCATTTTCCCAATAGCTTGAAAACAAATAATTGAACATATTCAAACGCCCAAATATCACAAATTAGAGAATTAGATCATATTATATCATACTTAATATAAATATGTATTAAAAAACATATATGAAATAAACCACCTTATGCAAATATATTGTTTGAATTATAATTAAAAGCTCGGCCAAACACTAACATATGTGTAAGCGCCAATCTATTATTATTATTATTAATTTAATTATTAATTTATTTAATTAAACCGTTTTTACAATGTGTCAGAGTAATATTTATTAACGCACTTAATAATATTTATAATGTTATGATATATATTTAGCAACAACAAGAAAGTTAAATTAGTTTTACCACTATTGGCGAAATCTTAAAGGGTTTTAATATTCATAAGCTGAGATCCTGGTACAAATGAGTTATAAGAATTGCAACAGCGATAAGTAGGAAAGGAACAAATATTTGCAGATTATCATGTTAAGTTACACTTGTTACTGATTTGCAAACAAAATTAGTTTTGTGTATTTATTTCTAACATATTTTTTGTCTTCTATGTATTTTTTTTGTATAAAAGAAGAACTGATCAGACGATAACACCGTGCAACAAAAATAAAATAATTTTAAAACCCGCGAAACAATCAATATTCTCACGAAACTAGGAGCCAAATATGGTAAAACTGAATTAATACTTTTTCTCTCTGACTACAGGATTTTTTTAAAAGGACTTTGAAATTTCAGATATGATAAGATAAAATATGGGTATCAAATAAATTAAAAATACTTTTTTTGGTAAACAAGGACGAATAGTTATTGAAAATGTGCGTTTAACTATTTTTTTTTTATTTATTCTAAACTAATAAAGTTAGGAGGACGAAATTCGAAGATGTTATGATACATATATCAGTGTTCGAAACAGAATTTTTCCAATAATGAATATTTCAAATTTTCAAGGATATTCAAAGATAAAACTTTAAAACGTTTAAAAACAGAATTTACAGAATTTTATATTTTGTTTGATACCCATATTGTTATTCTCAATGGTAGCGACATCTTTTAGTTAACTATATCTTTGAAATTTCAAAGTCCTTTAAAAAATCCTGAAGTCAAAATGAAAAATTAAAAACGCAGTTTTACTATATTTGACCCCTAGTTTCGCGAGTATATTAATTTTTGTGTGCTATGATATAAAATAATGAATCAAATTAAAGAAAATTTCTGCTGGTTACGGTTTTACACTGTAACACGTCTATTCTGCCCGTTACCGAAGATTTTGTAACCGGAAAATTTTATTACCAAACAATGTTACCAGTTCTTGTCACCGCGATTCTAGGTACGTTGGTGATGCAGGTAAAATATTCAGCAATTCAGCTATGAAGAATTGTGCAAATTCTGGTATTGCATATTTCACGGGGCAATATTTTGTTACCAGCTTATGAGATGGTAACAAAATTTACCGGTTACAAGAGTACACAGAATGCGAAAAGGGTTTAAAAATTGACAGACACTTTATTTACCGGTTACAAACTTCTTATTACCAGCGCAGAATAGACCTGTAAATGACTATAAGTTCATATAAAACTAAATTAAAGATAGCCAAGTACTTATTTACTAATATTTTAATTTAATACTAATGCATTATTAGTTCTTCTGCGTACTTCACCTTCTTCCATAAACATCTTTTATTATCTTGTAGTTTCTTTATAATTCTATTATTTTTTTTTTGTAGTGCATTCTTCATCATATCTATAACTCGTTTAGCGCGACGAGGTGTGGCAACATCATCTACACAAACTTCGTTTATATAACGCGGTTCGTTAAACAAACGTTTGCCGATCTCTGGAATTAGAAATCATATTTAGCAAAATCCCATAATTCCGTTAGAAGAATACTATACCTAAAAGTAACTTACTACGACCAAAACCTTCAGATAAAAGTAGTTCTTTCGGAATAGCTATATCCTGATCGGACCCTGAAATAAAATATTGTATTTAGCTATTTAAAAACAACAAGCGAACATTATCTCAAAAAAGCCTTACCCCAAGCAAAATCTGCGTGTAGTGTAAGCTCGGTTGGTGGGCATTGCGATGGCACTGACTGCACATCATGGCTCGGCATATAGGTACTACTGCATTGCCCGGATATTCCTAGATGTACATATATGAGGTCGCAGCAGCAAAGTCGGCGAAATTCCATAGCGAAGATACTTACCCTTTCCATTTACTTTGTAATCATTGGTGTTGAAATGGTTGGAGCTTGGGGGAAGAAGCGGTGACCATGCCGTTGATGACAAATACTGCTTTGTCGGCAATTAGGCATTGGGTGGTCTTGGCATTGAAAGTGAAATGGTTTAAGTAGTAATGAACTGAAGTGACAAAGAATGCCATCAAGGTCTTTTGATAATGATATTTGATATTTATTTGTGCGAGTTGAATTGTGAAATGATTTGGGTTAGTTTGCTTCGACTTGTTTGTTCTTTAAAAGTCACACTACACCTCCCTTTTTAATAAGAATGTTCATATGACTGTAGTTTTATGGACATTCTTTACCAATATTGTTTTTGACTTTTATCAGTTTCTTTTTGTTTTCTTGTTTTTCCTTTTATTATTATTTCTTTAATTATTGTAATTTTTAAGTCTATTCTTATGAACTATTTGGTTTTTATTGGTTTTATTGTCTATTATTTGTACATTTCTTCTTAAAAGTATATCTCTTATGGTAAATGGACCTTTATACTGAGGTTCTAACTTATGTCCTGATTCATTTTTTAATAAAACTAAATCTCCTATTTTAAAATTATATTCTTTTTCTTTTCTTTTTGTTTATTTATTAAGTGTTGGGCCCTTACACTAGCTACTTCTAATCTAAATTTAGCTTCCTTAGCGTAATCATCTACATTATATAATGGGGTAATTCTATCTATCTCTCTAAATTGTTCGAAACTATTAGGTATTTTAGCAAATATTAATTCATATGGGCAGTAGTTATGTACTGTTGATGGTGTCGTGTTGAAACAGTATGTGAAATATTTAAGCCATTCATCCCAGTCGGTTTTATCTATTGATATGTAGGAGCGAACATATTCATTGAATGTTCTGTGACTCCTTTCTATAGTACCGAGGGTTTGGTGATGATGTGCTGTAGAAGTTATTTTTTCTATTTTGAGCAATTCACATAATTCCGTAAGTATCGCATTTTTGTATTCTGTTCCCATGTCCGAAATGAACGTCTTCATTGGACCATAAACGAGAATAAAATGTTCAAATATAGCTTTTACGATTGCTTTTGCGTATTTGTCTTGTATAGGTATTGTTACTAGGTACTTTGTCAAGTCACATATTATAGTGATTGCATATTCATTTCCGTTAATCGATTTTGGAAATTGACCGATGGTATCAACGAATACCGTATCGAAAGTTTGTACCGGTGTCTTTGTAATAGTCATTGGATTTTTCAGGTGTTTTAATGTTTTTGTAGTTTGACACTTATGGCATGACTTTACGTATTTTTTAATATCTTTAGTCATGTTTTCCCAATAGTAGTATTTTTTTATTTTTTCGGTGGTGCTATAAATTCCGCAGTGACCTCCTTCAATTGGGTCATCATGATATCTTTTTAAGATATTTTTAATTTTAGCATTGTCATCAATTTGGATCACCTTGTTCAGTAGCGCTACTTTTACTTGATTTAATATTTCATTGCCCTTATTTTTAAAATCAATAATGGAGATAAATTCGAAAATCTTCTCGTTTGGTGCCAATTGTAGTCTATCAGTTTTGTATTTACCGGCCACTTCATCGAGCCTTGAGAAAAATTGACCTAAGTCAAATTTCTCATTAGTAAATAAATCATTGATATATATATACGCAATTATCGATTTACCTCTTTTGATGTAACATCTTTCAGGGGTAATCTTTAATTTACAATATTTCCTGACGTCAGTGTTATTTAAAGGAACGTATATATTGGGCTTATTATATATTTGATGATGCTTATTTAATTTACTACCTGTGCATGCTGTGTCTTTTTTATGTGTCATTGAACGTGTTGTTATTCTGAGTACTTTAGCTACTGACTCAGTCATTTCTTTTAGATTGTCTATTGTTATTCGCGATATAATTATCTTTGCCCCTAAGATATTCAACTGTGAATTCATATTCCTCTAGATCAAGTCTCATTCTAGTCAATTTAGAACTAGGATTTCTCATTGAAAATAAGTATGTTAGTGGTCTGTGATCCGTACGGACAAGAAATTGTTTACCGTATATGTATGGCCTAAAGTGTGTAATAGCCCAGTGAATTGCTGTTAATTCTTGTTCAATGGTGGATTTATTGCTTTCTCCTTTTGTGAAGGATTTGGATGCATATGCAACTGGTAGGTGTTTTCCTTCGTGCTCTTGAGTTAAAACTGCCCCACAAGCATACTTGCTTGCGTCTGTAGTTATACAAAACTCTTTCCCGAAGTCAGGGTATTGCAGTAATGTTGGGCTTATTAATACTTTCTTCAAATAATTAAATCCTTTTTTCACAATCTTCAGTCCATTCGAACGGTATATTTTTTTTGTTAGTCTCGTAATGTGTCTAGAATGGTGCGAAAAGTTTTTGATAAACCTTCGATAGTAATTGCAAAAGGCTGCGATTCTTCGTGCGCCATCTGCGTCAGTAGGTTGTGGATAATTCTTGATTACTGAATATTTACTATCGTCTGGTAGTATCCCTTTATCAGTACACTTATGTCCTAGATATGTTACTTCCGTTTTAAAAAATGAACATTTTTTCGGGGTGTAGTTTGAGATTGTGTTTTCTACATAATTCAAAGACATTAGTTAAATTTGAAAGCATGTGCTTCTCAGAGCATCCTAATACGACTAAATCGTCCATATATAAGAAAGCTTGATCTGGTTTTAGACCACTGAAAGCAAATGTCATCATTCTTTGGAATGAGTTAGGTGCTATTTTTAGTCCATATGGAAGTCTAGTGAATGTATATGATCCATTGTACGTTGAAAATGACGTAAGATTTCTAGATTTATCTTCCAGTTCTATTTGGTGGAATCTAGACATTAAATCTAAGCAAGAGAAATATTTTGCTCTGCCAAGTTGATCTAGGTGTCGTCTATTCTTGGCAGTGGAAACTTGTCTGCGACGAGTTTTTTATTCAGTTATCTGTAATCTATTACTAGTCTCCATCTTTTTTCTTTAGAGCCTGGTAGTGGCTTCTTTGGTACTAGTAAGATTGGACTGTTGTACTCGGAGTGTGATGGTTCGACTATTCCATCGTCTATCAATTTTTTCACTTGATTGTCAATCTCATCTTTGTGAGTATGCGGTACTCTATAGTTCTTAAT